>NW_010102151.1:0-13817 GCF_000699245.1 Pterocles gutturalis
GGCGGTGGGAGCCTGGCGGGTGTGGGAGGACCCGGGGGATGACAGTGACGGGGTTTTTCTTTTCTGAACGCTAGTTCTTGTGAATTCGGGATCAAGACACGAAGCGAAATACCTCAGTGGCATCTCCCACTTCTTGGAAAAGCTGGCCTTCTCCGTGAGTACCCGCTGCCATCGCGGCGTGCCGGAGCCTGGGCGAGGGGCTGCTCCGCACCGCGGTGCCAGGGTTTGGTCTGTTCAATAGATGGAGGTGTTCCTCGGTATGGCTGTGATTATATTTGGAAAGTCTGTTGTGCTTTCATCTCCAAGGGCAGTGGATATTTAGCAAACCAATTGACTGAAAGAATGAAGGAGGTGATGCTTGTTCTGGGCCACGCTGTAGGATGATAAAGTTATTGTTTTACCAGTTTGTAACACTGCTATCTTCATTCTCAGTCTACAGCTCAGTTTGGCAGCAAAGATGAAATTCTCTTCACCTTAGAAAAGCACGGGGGCATTTGTGACTGCCAGGCATCCAGGTATGATGCTCTCTGTGCTCTGTTACCCGAGTGGTTGTAATACCGACAGCAGTCCGAGTTGCTTTCTCTGCTGTGTGACAATAAAAGCCACTTGTTGCTTCTAAGCTGCAGAAATCCATTTGTGGCAACCGCTAAGAACCTACAAAAGTGAACCCAAAAGGGTTACAAAAGTCATTTCTATTTCTTTTCAAAAGCATTTCATGAGTAATGGCCAAGCAGCTTAATCTGTGATTTCCTGATGCACGTTTACTGAACCATCGTAGGTGTGACTTCTCAAGGCAGAACCCGTCTGCTTGTGTTGCAGGGACACCATCATGTACGCTGTCTCTGCTGACGCCAAAGGCTTGGACACGGTGGTCAACTTGCTGGCTGACGTAGCGCTGCAGCCCAGGTTATCAGGTCTGGGAACATAAGTCTCTGTCTCAAAAAAAGATGCCCAGCATGTGACTTGTTATTAGAGCTCAGAATTCTTCATTAGATTGTGCTCATCAAGAAGTTATCACGTAGCAATTGGGTATTTTGAGTGGTGGTTATCTCTTGCTTTCTCTCTTATTACAGATGAAGAAATCGAGATGACACGAACGGCTATTCGATTTGAGCTTGAAGACTTGAATATGAGACCTGATCCAGAGCCTCTCCTCACAGAGATGATCCATGCGGTAAAACACTGAAAAGTCTACCAGTATGAGACATGCTTCATTCTCTTCCTCAGTTTTTCCACAATCTCAGGTTTTATTTTAGATGATTCTGAAAACAGATTCTTCTATTATTCAATTAGATTTCAGTGGTGAGAGGGAAAATTTTGCTGTCCCTCCACTTTGAAATCCTACATTCTACACACATGAAAGATTTTAACCTGAACTAAAACTACCTACAAATTATCTTTGTTGACACGGGTGTCAACGTGTTGAGTTACACTGACAGTGAAGTAATGTTCAGGCTTTCCTCTCTTACATGTCTCAAACAGGAAGGCATAATTCTAAAAGAAAAAGAGAAGGTTTAAATGGAGGGGGATGAAGTAATATTTGTTACTTTAAGGTATCTTTTTCCTTTTAGGCAGCTTACAGAAACAATACAGTTGGACTGAACAGGTTCTGCCCAGTGGAAAACACTGACAAAATTGATCGAGAAGTCCTGCATTCGTACCTGCGCAACTACTACACGCCAGACAGGATGGTGCTTGCCGGGGTGGGAATCGAGCATGAGCAGTTAGTGGAGTGTGCGAAGAAATATCTGCTTGGAGCGGAGCCGGTGTGGGGCAGCGGGCAGACCAAGGACGTGGACAGATCTGTGGCTCAGTACACAGGAGGCATCGTCAAGGTAAGAGGAAGGTGGAGGTGGCATCGTGCCTCTTCCTCTCCACTGGAGGTGCAGATTTGGATTTGAGCTTATTTCTTTATAGGCTTTGCTTTTCTAAAATTCCATGCTGTACATGTAGAAGTACAGGCTATGAATGTGCAACCAGAACTGGCCATGACAGCCGTTATCTGGGTGACAGGTTAATTACTGGGAATGTAGCAAGCTGGATACAACAGAGGTGAAAATCGGTCCTAATCATTTCTCTGCCCTTCCCACAGGTTGAGAAAGATATGTCAGATGTGAGTCTGGGCCCTACTCCCATCCCAGAGCTTACTCACATCATGATTGGGTTAGAAAGCTGCTCATTTTTAGTAAGTATCAACCTAAAATCCTTTGTTTTGAGTGCCCTGTACTCAAAGAAGCCCAAGTTACTATATCTCACCCTGTAAACATTGGCGCTGCTGATACTGCATGTACAGACAAGCAGCTTTTTCACCGACAGTTTGATGAAGCCCTTGACCTTGACACTCTTCTTGTGCCACGTTTCTTGCTTTTTCTCTTTCTTTACTCATCCTAGACCCTCAAGAGCTCTGCTGTTAGCTGACTGAATTTCTTCTTGCAATTCAGGAGGAAGATTTCATTCCCTTTGCGGTGTTAAACATGATGATGGGAGGTGGTGGCTCTTTTTCAGCTGGAGGGCCTGGCAAGGGCATGTTCACTCGACTGTACCTCAATGTGCTCAACAGGTTTGTCTGCCTTTCTGGTTAAGGGATAGCAGAAACAGTCTTCTCTAGCAGGTTCAGATGGAAGCTTCATCTTTTGAAAGCCAGCACCCCCAGGTTTTACATCAGCTTATTCTCCTTGAAATATGTGGGACTGATTTGTCAGCGGGAGTTTTGAGAGGGTGAAAGTAAAAGGCACAAGTGACCAGGAACCCTGTCTTCCTCCACTAGTCCCATCCATCCTTTAATTGTGTGATATTAACAGAATTGGCAGGAGGTACCAGTAATCCTGCTCTGTATTGTTCTGGGTTTGGGCTCAAGGATGCCAGTGGAGAGAAGGAAAGAGAAGGCACATGCAGAAATTGTCAGAGGCAAGGAGTAACGGTTCTCATTGGCACTGCTGAGCATCCTGAAAATGCACTAGAGGGGACTCACTGTCCACCTTGGTTTAATTTTTACATTTCAATTCTGTTTTTTTAAATTTTAAATGCTGTTTGTATACTCACAGGCACCACTGGATGTACAATGCAACCTCTTACCACCACAGTTATGAGGATACAGGTCTCCTGTGCATACATGCCAGTGCAGATCCCAAACAGGTACGCAGCCCTGTATTCAAAACCAGGTGTCCTTGAAAAGCAATCACATCACTTATTACCAGCCAGTAGTGTTAACAGAATAAGCATTGTTCTAACCTTCTTTCAATTATCTCTTTTCCCTAGGTTCGAGAGATGGTGGAAATCATCACAAGAGAATTCATTCTAATGGCAGGAGCAGTAGGAGAGGTCAGCAGCCTGGCTTGCAGACTGTGCAGACGGTCTTTGAGCTGAAAGAATGCATTGCACTGGCCTTGCTAGGATGAATTTTTGTAGATATGTATGTTACGTATTTCTGTAAAAGAATACAGTCACTTTAGTGACACATTCACAAAGAGGAAGGTGTTTGCAGAACTCTTACGTGGAATGTTGTACTAGAGCGCAGTGGCCAGAGTTATTTGAACATCTGTTTGTATTTGCTGCTCATTTACAGGTAGAACTGGAGCGAGCGAAGACACAGCTGAAGTCCATGCTCATGATGAACCTTGAGTCTCGGCCAGTTATCTTTGAAGATGTGGGAAGGCAAGTGTTGGCAACGAACACAAGGAAGCTACCTCACGAGCTCTGTGACCTGATCAGTGAGTAGACAATGCTTTTCCTTGCCTTGGCTGAATTGTAGCTACATCTGGGGGGGAGCAATTTAGAAACTGCCTTAGAAAGCATGGAGGCATAAATACTACAGATACATATTTCAAATTGATCTTATCCATTGTTTACAAGCTAGCACAATGCTTATTTTTGTCAGAAGGGAAAAACAGAACCATGGTAGAGAAGGTCTAGAGCTAGTGATTGGTTTTCCGAGCATGGGGTCTGACTCAGCATCACAATAAAGCTGCTTTGTGCTGTTTAGAATGTAGTTGTCACAGCTCTGGCTTTGCTTTTCTGCAGGTCAGGTGAAATCTACTGATATCAAGAGAGTGGTCACTAAGATGCTTCATAAAAAACCAGCTGTGGCTGCACTGGGTGACTTGACAGATTTGCCCACTTACGAAGACATCCAGGCAGCACTTTCCAGTAAGGATGGGCGACTCCCACGGCTGTACCGGCTCTTTCGATAAAGCAGGGCATCCTGCACATGCCTGACAGACTTGCTTCTTTTTTCAATATGTTTTTGAAATTATAATATTGCTGCAAGCCCTCCTCCCCCAGTCTTTCCTGGTGTACTGTGCAAACATGGAGCTACGCTACAGCTGAACAAAGCTGCTTCAGAACATCGGACTGTGGAGAGCTTGTTGTGTTGGGCTTAAAGGCCCCCCCGGCTCTGGATGAAGACTTTGACCCTGTGGGTAGGATACAAGAGAAGATGGGTGTCTACAGCCTTCTCTTGGCACTGGGGAGAGCATAGCAAGCCAAAATATTCATCACTACAACTGAAAGTATGTATCTGTCGGTCACTGCTGTGTGTCATCACGTCATCATACCAGCACAGGGGTGGGGCTGTCACACTGGAGGCCCTGGTGTGTGCCCTTCTTCAGGAACGTGGTGGCACATGAAAGAGCTTGCCTTACATAGCGGATTTTAAAGAGTATTTGCAGCTGCTACCAAGGTGAACAAAGACCTGCTCAAACTGAATTAGAAAAACACTTATTATCCACGTGAAGGCAGGCAACAAGTTTCCTGCAGTCCAGGTTTTGGTACAAGCATCACTCCATTTCTGTGTAATTTACCATCTGTAGTACTGCTAGAAGTCACACACCTGGAAATAACTATCCAAACAGGGAGGGATTAAAGGAGTCGCTGCTGCACCTTAAACTCATACCTGCTTTCTTCAAACTGTCACTCAGGTGAACTTAAGGCCTTGCAAAAAGAGGATATAATTGTCAATCTCACAGCAGAGATGTCACTGATCTAGACGTCAAGATCAACAAAATGCCAACACTTAGAAAGTTTATGATCGCAAAAGTGACTGACCCCATGTTACAGGAAGAGACGTGAAGCTAAGCGCCATGCGTTTGACATACTGAAGAAATGGAGACACAAAAAGGAATAAAACATCTGATTTTTACATAATCCCCTAACATAGGGGCTTCAAAACGTAGACAGCTGCGTTGCAGCACTTCACTGGCTGGATGTGTAGTGGCAGGAGCAATCAAACTGGGAGCAGAACACTGTGGCAGCTCTTACCTGCTTTAGCCCCGTACTTTTCCTCATGCAACTAGAAGAAAACACGTTGCATTGCTTCTTGTGGAACCCACAGTAGGGAAGTCCTATTCAGTTGTTGTGTATGTTTGTAAGAAAATAAAAAGACCTCTAAATGACTGGAACAAGTAGTAAGAGTTCTGAAATTCATCAGCTCAGGGCTGGGTTTCTAGAACTGGCAGGTGAAATGTGCTTTGGTTGTTCAATGCAAACGATGCCAAAGAATTCTGTCCTGCTCTTCCAGCTGAAGACAAACAGCTCAGGTCACCCGAACAGTTAGCATGCATCACACACAGAACTCTACTTCTGATAACCCTGCAATAAGAGCTGGTTCTCATTTAAGGTATTGCATTAATTTATTTTTATTCCTTTAAAAAGAAAGGAAGTCCAAATACCTGATGGCTACAGATAGGTTTGTACCGCCGAACAGAAGCTCTGTCTTGGACAGGTTGCATAGTTAGCACTTCCTCCAAGTTGTTTGCACAGTGTTTTATGTACTAAGGTGATCAATGATCCAGCCAATCTGTGCCCATGAAGAGTTTTTCAGTATTAGCTGTACTGACACTTTACCAGTGCCACACTGGTCCATGTAGTATGTTTAGCCTTAAGACAACACTACTTCAAAAAGAGCAAGGTATTCACAGTTCACGGAATTGGAAAAATAAAAGGAATGAACTGTAACCAGAGGTAACGGAACGGCGCTGATCTGCCGTGCTGCGGTTTCTCTGACTCACTTGACATCATCATCACTTTGGTGAAGCGTTATGCAGTAGCCGTACTTAGACCATTATTTTCAACTCAAGTGTCCTGCTGCTGAAGGCAGGTGGTGGTTTATCACCCCCGGGGAGGGTATGTGAGTTCAGGAAGGGATTGTTTCAAGCCCTCTCTACAGCCAAATACATGGTGTGAGAGATTGGTATTTACCCCCTTAGTACCAGAAGGCCTATAGAATAATTATTGAAAGGCAATGTTTCTACACTTCAAATGTACAGTAGTACATTCAAACAAATGTTGCTGTAGAGGACAAAAAATGTCCAACACAGGAGCACCATCCTTACACAAAACTGCCCAAGTCCCCTAACTGGTCCCTGTTACGCATTTTACAGAATACCGTGCACTTGGCTACAGACAGGAAAAAAACCCCAACATCACAACATACATAAGCTAAACAGATCAAATCAAACAGACAATTTTCACCTTTCTGCAGTCTTTTCTTAGGTCCCCTCTTCCCGGTCATGCCAGTTCCAGAAGCTGTGCCCCCTGTGTGAAGTCATCTTAGACTGTACCTGGTTGCTTCCAAAGATAGTATGGCTAAAGATAAATCAATTAACATCTGTTGGATGGATGTCCTAAATAACTGACTCCATTTTCTTTAGCGAAAGCACTTGAGCTACATGGATTAGCTCATGCAAATGAATCCAGGATGAGGTTTAAGACATTCTTCACAAGCCACAGCAACTGCCAGAGGTGCTTAAGCAGATGATTCCCTGCAGAGTTTGCCGTGGCCTGAAATCCTCTTTCCGGGCACCTCTAACACAAGCCTTGCAGAGTTCTCGGCTCAGGAAATGCTACATATGCTGCTGGATTTTTGATCCTTTTGCTCTTGCCGTTTCTGAAGTTCTTTTGTAATTCGCCTCTTTATTCCAATTAAATAGAGTTCTCTGTCAAACTGCCCTGCAGCAAGTGGAATGCTACAATATAAACACAAAAAATTAGATCAGGGCACAAATACATTCTTGTTTGCCCAACATTTCCCAACCAGTTCATACAACAAAGGCCAAAAACCTAATTTTCACTTTCTTAAGGCGTTCGGATACTGCTGTGGGAGAAAATGGGTAAAACAAAGTTGTTCTTCCACAGCAACAAGTTAAGGGTGTTCACAATACATTTAAATGAAGAAAATATTTGTTGTAAAAGGCAAATGTACTTTCAATTTAAGCATGAACATGCCTACATTCATAAGGGCATACATGGAGAACATGCTTTATGACCCTGAATCAAAAATCACTAATTTGAAAAGCTCAACTCGCTTACTGTTAACTTGGTGTATTCACTGGCACGGTTCACGCACAACAGTTCTTACCTTGGTCTGTTCTAGAGGCCAGAAAGAAACAGCAGCAGCCCAGCTTCACAGACTCTACAATACTTCTATTTAATGGGTATTTAATACCCATAAATAAAAAAATCCCAATTTTAACTGCACTGCTGATCAAGTGCTCTGAGAAATCATAATTTTCTAGATACCTGGGTGTTGAAAACCTTGACCATGCTACTCACAGAAAAGAGATTAACTAAATTTCAGTGACTTAACCAAATTTTTGAAGGAGTTCTACTAGCACAACAGCCCACAGCAGGACACTGGGAGATCTGGAGGATCTCCAAATACTCCACTGACATACAGCTATGTTGAAATGCAGCCACCCCTGGGGAGGGAAAACAGCATTGATCCCAAAGAGGGAAAGAAGAACAGAAGAGGAAAGGTGTCCATGCTGATAGGAAAACCAGAGAGCTGCATCTCAGACAGAACACAGATTGATTGCCAACTGCAGTGGACTCAGTGTATCTCCCTCAGGAGGATTAAGGGACCCGGCAGCAGGGATTTCAGATGTCAGTGCAAGGTTTAAATGCTCTTACTGCTCTGACCACTGACAGCATGTATTGGGTAAAAAACAAACATGGGCAGAACGCTACATGGGAGAAACTCTATTTCAGAACTCTCCTGAAAGGACAAACTGCGAACAGGAGCATATCGTCAGAGTCCCTGGAGCCACGTGCAATCACACAGAGCAGCATAAAAGGTACTAACTTGTCTCTGCCAGGCCTCACTTTCACACGAAACAAGGCAAATACAGGCCGATGGTCTGAAGTTTTGATCACAGGACAAGAAGAGTACTTGACAGCACGGATGTCATCTCTGTACCGGCTGCGGTATACAACTCGATCCTGGGAGGCAGAGAGAGAGGGGAGACTGACGGTAACTCCCTTGGCACAGCCACCCTGGCAAGAAGCACTGGTTCACAACAGACAAATCCATTCATTTCTCACACTCTGCTCGGTGAAGTGTCTTGGACAGGGATACGTTCATGAAGAATGTGTGTCTGATCCCAACAGCGGTTCTGTGCCCAGCTGTGAGCACAGGGAACAGAATGTAAGGCGGGGAAAATAAGATTAGCAGCCTGTGCCACACTCTCCCTGTGCTCACAGATTCAACAATCCTTTCTTCCAAACCAGTTCCATAAGCCCTGTTGCCATTAAGCAACAAATCTCAGCATAACTGTATCTCATGCCGACATGTGGCAAGGCAGCTTTTTCTTGCGAGTGAGAATCCCCTTTGGAAGCAGATGTCAGGCTGAGCAGCCCTTCCGAGCGTGCTGCTCTGAAATCATCTCTTACCGTGTAGGAAGGAGTCCTTTGTTTGGAAGTGGTGTCATAGCTGTCCTTCCCTATGTCAAACTTGTAGGAAGGACGGAAATGAATGTCAGCTTCTTGGAATCCTTTGAAAATAGACCCTGGAAGGGAAGGGAAGAACAACATGAACAAATTCCTCCTTCCTAAGAACCTGCACGCTTTCTGTATGTATTCAACACCGCTTACCTAATGCTGGCTAGCCTCAAGGTCTTACATAGGATAAAAAATAGTTACTGACCAAATAGCCACTTGGTGCATGTACTTCCCCCTCCACTGCAAGCTCATGATGCTTACCAAATGCTAGATATTAAAATCTAAATGCCCTGGACACTGTGACAGAATGTGTCCAGTTTATAGAGGAGACATGAAACAGAGCAGTAAATGACTTGGGAGATTACATATAGCAAAATGTCCCCTGTACAGACTGCCACTGGATTTGACAACTGCTGACTTCCTTTTTTAGGGAACTTAACAAGAGAAAGCAGGAAGGGTCTCTAGGAAATCAGGATTTGGCTGTAATTATTTCTGTGTGTAGGTATCTTTGTTCCTGGAGAGCAGGGAGCAAACCAGCCGTCCCTCACCCCTGCTCATTTCACTAGTGAGCTGGTCATACGCCAGTAGCTTGGACACGTCTGTTTCTGGGTTCTGGTTCAAGATGGAATCCACGGTCTCACGATCCTTATTTAGTCGGAAGTTGAAGTCACCAAACCAGAATACTTCATCAAACCGAGTTGTGACATCAGCTGAAAATTCAAGCCAGAAGTGTCAGTATAAAGGTAAACATCTTTCCGAGAAAAAATACATCACATGGAAATTCCTTATGAATTTTCTCTCTCCTCCTCCACTCCAACTTTTTCTCTCAAATTCCCCCCCAAATTACATATCACCTGAAAAAACTAATCATGTGAATAATAACCACCCCTAGACAAAAAGACCTGTGTTCTCTTTTTATACTGTCTCAAATTAGCACTCTCATTCTCTCTTCCTCACTGTAGACTGAAAGACAATGCACAAACGCTGGTCATTTGGGATCCCACACAAACATGGCTTCACACTTACTAGAACTGGATCGATATGGGTTTGTGTCCGGAACGTTCTTGGGAAGTGTAAGGGCTTGAATGGTTTTATTGTAGTCCAGTTTCCTCTCATTCACCTTACTGTCCCCAGCTGAAAGACAGAAATCCCATTACTGCCAACGATGCATCATTTTCATTCAGTTACCATCTTTGGTTTTAACAGGAGCTTCTAAAGGACATCAGACATTTTCCACATGTAAAAAGCACTCTGACCTAGGGAGCATACAGACTGAAAAACAGTGACAGAAAGTGTGGAAACGGGATACAAATGTGCAGAGTTCATTTTTGGTTTTCTAAATACAGTTCCTTTGTAAGTTTGTTACAAAAAAATCCCCTCCCTTACTGTTCTCAGCTCAGCAGACCCGAGCTTTGACTTCAGTCTGTCCTGCTCCTCTACCCCCCTGCAGCTTTTCTACCTTTGTAAAGCAACGCCCACCTCCCTCCACCAGGACACTTCGAATAAGATTGTAAATGTCTCACATGTGAAGTGGGAGGTGATGAAGAGAAAGGAGGTCCCAAAAAATGTGAAGCAGATTCCCAGAGCTCCCTTGGTTTTGATCTGAGATACGATTCGAGTTGTCACCGTGGCATACTCCACTTCTGGAAGGAGAAAAAGCAGCTGCTTTTACTGAAGGGCCTTTGGACACAGTGAGCAGGAGAGTTAGGTGAGGAACAGCCCTGGAGAAAAGGACAAGACGCCCAATGGCAGCAGTCCGTCACCACCCCACTTTCCAGCTCTTACTGGACCACGCACCTGAGCAGAACCAGATCAGGTCCCTCCGAATGAAGACCGACATGTAGAGCACCCCATGCGCAGCCGAGTAGAGCATGACGTAGTGCGGACCTAGCGTCTCTTGCAGGCGGATCTCCCACTCTCTTCTGCAGGAAAGAACAGGCGTCAACCTCCTCTTCTAGGGCTGGTCAATGTCAGACAGACTAAAATCTTGCACCAACGTACTACTGCTGAGCACGTGGCTGCTAATGCTAACAGACAGCCCGTGAGCCAGCTCCCAGCCGGCTCAGATCTATGGTGAGACAGGAGTTCTGCTGTTAGCTGCCCTGACAACAGGACCAAGTTCTCTATTTACAGATTTTTGTGACATTTTCCTCTGAAACCCATTTCCCCTGGTGCTCATGCAATAGAATTCATCTTATTAACTGTATTGTTTATCGAAAATATTAAGACTATGATAAAGACTACTTCCAGACTAATTAAAAACAAAGTAATTAGTTAACAATAAAGGAGGATGGTTCATTACATTGTTTTTGCTACCTGTCTGGACAGCCTTCTTGAACCCCAATGACATACATGTCCTGGGCATAGTCAGGATCTGTTGGTAATAAGAAGTCATCCAGATTCACTGGAAGTTCCTGTTATTAACACACGCACAAAAAAAGAAAAAAGCAGTATTAGTTATGCAAAGATTTACTAGACAAGTACAAGAAAAGTCCAAGCTAAGCTACAAGTTCCACAGCGTATGCAAACAATTTAGGCTTCAAAAAACAGGTTAGGTGATAATACTAACAATTCTTCCCAAAGGCAGACTCCAAACTGATGTTGCTCCAGCGGTAACCAAGATTCCACAGTAATGTGACATTTCTAATTTCCTGTGATACCTTACTTTTTACCAAGCTCGCAGGCTATTTCATGAACACCCCAAGATCGCTTCTCAATCACCTGGTGGAATCAATCTCGAATCCCTAAGCTACGTAAAGATGTAGGCAGGAGGCTTTGTTCTATCAGAAACGTTCTCATCATAAGCATTTCATCTTCGTATGACCCTCACTGCAACAGAGCGTAAAGGGTTTGCCACAAATACCCCGAGTGGCACTAGCAAGCTCACTGCTGCCATACCTAGTATGTGAGGAACCCCTCTACAGTGACCATCTCAGATGAACATGCATGAGATAGCCTTGTGATTTGATAAAGACGATGAACCCAGGTTGATGAAGAACCTAGTCACGAACAGAAAAAAACCCATCGCATCAGTTCTTGTAGTAAAGATGGGGTAACTTTACCACTGACAAAAGACCTGTGCAGACTTACATGCACATACCTTCTGACCCTGCATGTTCCAGGTGGCCACAAAAATTCCAATATTCCGATCAGGGAAATATCTGCTAAGTTCTTCTGCTCCCAGTAAGGCACCATTCGCCAGAAGGCTGCCTTCCAAATAGCTTCTGTGAACAGAAGACCCATAAACAGCATCTAAGGAAACAGCATGACAGTTGGAACGATGATTTGTAATGCTTGAACCTTGAGTTAGCATGTTAACTATGTCAACTGCTTCTTAATTTTCAGAACAGATTACTTAAATATTACAAGCAAGCTGACAGCAAATCAAATTTGTATTTATGAAAAACAATACCCAGCTGAAAGGAGCAGATGTAGAGCATTTGTACTAACCTCCTCATCTTCAAACTGTTTCCAGTCTCTACAGCAGGTTAAACAACACAGAACAACTCTTGTGCTTTATCGATCACTCGGATCACCCCTGCCTCTGCCCAGCAGGATTCTGCAGAGCAGCAGGCTCCCTGCGGAACCCCAACCTTTGCCATGAGAAGCCAGGGGACTTACCTGCTTCGAACATCCTTGGAGCGAATAGGAGTCAGCAGGCTGAACGTAGATTTCATGGAATCCGTGGAGCAATTATCGTAGACCATCCCATTGCCGTGTAGCCTGGTATCACTCAAGCTGCCCCTCACTCTCCCAAACTTGTGCTGAGAATAACGTCGATAATCCATACAATCCGAGTCAATCTTATTAGCTGTCCTCAGTGCGTGAGAGGCCACATTGAACTCCAGGGGTGGCAGAGGTCGAGCCGGCATTATTTGGGACAGCCGGGGTTTGCTGCCTGCAAACGCTTTTGCCCGCAGAAGCCCACCAAAGGCACTGGAGATCTCAGAGGCTCGGTTCCCCAGGTCGGAGGGGGTTCCTCTGCTCTTCCCCATGGGACTGGCTTCTGAGGTGTCGGGTGAACTGTGCAAGGAATTCTGATGGCAGCACTGATGGCAGGGGCTTGCCCTACCCCTGATGGGAGGGCTGAGGGACGCTTCCTGCAGAGAACCGTTCGAGGAACTTGTCTCATTGGGATCAGTCAGACTCTCCTGACTTGTTCTAAGCCGCCTCCACCTCCTCCAACTTTTCTCATCGAGAGATGCAGCACGCTCCAGCCGGGGTTTCCGAGGAGGCCTTGGAGTGATCGATTTAATTTTCATATTAGCTTTGAGTTCATCTGGTAGAAGCTTTAAGGTTTCATTTAAAGAGGTACCTACACTTGGAGGATCTTCAAAGGTAAGCACCTCATTGTCACCAGCCTCCTTCTTCACTGCTTTGACAGCTTTTTTAGCGTGCAGGTCCTGTACCGCTCCACCCTCTGTGCTCTCAGTAACATACGCCCCCGAGTGCTGTGGAAATCCATTTGGAGTGCTCATTCTCCCCCAGGTACCAGCTCTGGATGCTACTCCATACAAAAAGTTCCTCACAGCATAGTTTCCTTCCCTTGCTTACCCTGTAGGTTCACAGGGCTTTAGCCAAGCCAGAAGGACATGAAGCTGAAGGCAGCACAGTCTCTAGCTGAGAATGACGGGCAGGTGTACCTGCAGGCAGCCGCATTGTCCCCAAAACTTCAAGTAGGTGGGATTCCTAGATTTCCCCAAGAGAAACAGAGAAGAATAAAAAGTTATTGAGCTGTGAACTCCGCTCCTTAATCAGAAAGAAAGCTCCTCACAGGACCTCCCTCTAGAACAACTCAAACCTTAATGCGACCTCGTTAGAAAAACAATTTTTTTTTTTTTTTTTTTTTTTGAGAGTAGAGCAGTGAACTGACTTCCTCGCTGCTGCAGGCATCGTGGCTGTGCACAGACTTCTTTAAGACAATGTTGTGTATACCATTAGCATAAAATGAAATGAAATCAGCACACAAGTGACATCTTGTTCTTGCTGTCCAGTGAGTCACCAGCACAACCAGCCTCCAGGCTGCCCACAGCACGCAGCGCCCGAGGCCGGGAAATTTCCAGTGATCTCACCTTCTCCCAGGGTCCCACAGCGGGGAGATCGCT
>NW_010102152.1:0-2619 GCF_000699245.1 Pterocles gutturalis
TATTGAGGGCTGGACGTGGTCATCGAGGGTGGGATGTGGTCATCGAGGGTGGGACGTGGTTCAGCAACTGATAAAATCATCCCCAGCTCAGGCTTTTAATTGTTAAATTTCACTGCTGTCATCAACAGAGGACCTGACCCTGGACCCCGATTCGGCCAACCACCTCCTCATCCTCTCCGCAGACCTCAAGAGCGTGAGGATGGGCTGTAGGAAACAGGAGCTGCCCGACAACCCCAAGAGATTCGACACCAACTCTCGGGTGCTGGCCAGCACGGGCTTCAAGTCGGGAAGACATTACTGGGAAGTGGAGGTGGGAGCCTCGGATGGTTGGGCCTTTGGGGTGGCCAAAGAATCCGTCAGGAGGAAAGGTCTGACCCAGTTTTCTCCCGAAGAAGGGATCTGGGCGGTTCAACAGAACGGAGGTCGGTACTGGGCGGTCACCTCGCCCCAACGCACCCCGTTGTGCCTCAGCCAGAAACTCAATAAGGTGCGGGTGTACCTGGATTACGAAGGGGAAGAAGTTTCCTTCTACAACGCCGACAACATGCAGCACATCTTCACCTTCAACGTCGCCTTCCAGGAGAAGGTCTTCCCTCTCTTTTCCGTCTGTTCCACCGTTACTTACATCAAACTGTGCCCCTGAGGACATCTCGTGGACTTTCACCGAGGACTCGCTCCGTGATCTTCACCGGATGGCGCTTGGACGGCGGCGATGAGCGCAAGAGACTCTCCAATCAACCGCGCAACTTGGTTTTTTTTGGTACTTAGGCAGGCAGATAGATGGATGCCAAGGAAAAAAAAAAAATATCACAAAAGGGGGGATCTTCAAATCTGCTCAAAGCAGAGAACAGCGAATGAAATCATCAGCAACGCCCAGAAGGTGGTGGTCACCCTCTTAAACCTGTCTCTGAACCAACCCAACTCTTCGGCAAGAAGACCGTCACCGGTAGCTGGTTTGTGGCTCCAAGTCTGATAAGGGACAAATATTTTTCTTTTCTTGTTGTGGGTCTAAGGATCAATATTAGAGCTGGTGGGAATTTTGGACTGGAGCCTCCACCCCTACAGAAGCATCAATGACTTGAAAATGAAATATTTAGTGGGTGAAGGTGATGGGAGTGACGCCAACCGGAACACTTCGGACATCTATCCGAAGCCAGAATAGGCAAAGCTCCTCTCTTTTTGATTGAGTCAAATTAATTTGGAAATTTTTTCTTGCTCCTGGAGGGAATTTAATGAGAAATTTCCATCATTTTATTATTCTGTTGCTCCCAACAAGAGTTTTTGTCTCTTCCCTTCTTGCTTCTGCTGGGAAGAAAGGTTGGTAGGTGCCTGGTTACTTGGTGCTCCTAAATTCTGGGATAATATTTTACTCCAAAGACTATTTTTTTGGAGGGGATGTTGAGCCGCTGGTCTGAGCTGCCGCGGGTGACCTCAACCACGCGGCCACCAAGATCTGACCTGTCTTGGAGTCAAGTTGGGGTTGACAAGATGTTGCGAGCGTCTCATTGCTTCGGTTCTCTGTCCACGGCTACCTCCGGGCAGGAGGGGAGGTTCTGCTGCTATTTTGGAAAAGGCAAAAAGGTGCTTTATTTCTTTTTTTTTTTCCCTTTTATTTTTTTTTTTTCTCCTCTAATTTGTGAAGCGACGAAAGTGAACGTTGCTCAGGTGTGTTTGTGCGGCTGGATGTGGGCGAGACCCGTGTTTCTGAATTTCCGTGCTCCCGTGTAACGCCTCCTGACGTCCCCTCCGTGCACAAGATGTTCTCAGAATCATCTCCGGGGCTTTGCCCTGGAAATGCAGCCTCTGGGTGCTGAATCTTGTATTTCCTCAAGCTCGCAGCAAAATCACCTGTTTACCTTCATCCTCTGTTTTTTTTTTTGTTTTGGTTTCGGGTTTTTTTGGGGTTTTTTTGGTTTTTTTTTGTTTTTTTGGTTTTTTTTTTTGGTTTTTTTGGGGTTTTTTTTGGGTTTTTTGGGTTTTTTTTTGTTTCTTTTTTTGGTTTTTTGGGGGTTTTTTGGGTTTTTTCGGGGTTTTTTTTGGTTTTCTGGAAATCCTCACTCTTTGCCAAGACAGCAAATGTTCAACACGCGGCTTCTTTCGTTCGCTGTGGCTTTTGCCAAATCAAAGTGGCTTTTTCAGAAAATAATAACTGTATTGTTGACTGAAGTGCGGACAAATAAGGTTTCTGAGTCGGGAGGATTTTTCCCCGAATTTTCTAAGCTCTATCCGTTGCTGGAGTTATGCCACTGGAGAAATTATAGAAATAAATAATAATCCCTAGAATAAGAAAGGCAGGAGACACGGTACGTCCTACGCCGTGACTTGTACTGTACTTTCCACAAAAAAAATTCTACTTCTGCAAACTGCAGGGAAGTGGAAAAAAAAAAAAAAATCCATTCGGGTGGATTTGAAACCTCCCAGATTGTTCCGAGCCCACGTGCTGAAAATAAAATCTGAAGGTGCTACCTGAGCTCATCTTCTCCTCTTTATTATTCCCAACTGCCTAACGAGCTGGAGAACATCGGAACTGTGGTTTGAAGGATTGTCCTGCTTGGAATTTAATTTTGAAGAAATAATTCTATATATATATATTGGGATGGGCTTTTTATTTTTTTCCTT
>NW_010102153.1:0-374 GCF_000699245.1 Pterocles gutturalis
GTTTGGGTGCTGGGTGCTGGTGCCAGTGCAGCCCAGCCCTGCTGGGTGCTGGCATTGCCCAGCTGTGCAGGATGGAGCCCAGCACCAGCGAGACCCAGTCTGGGGGTGCCCCACCACCCCAGGGTGCTCAGTGGGTGCTGAGCCCTGCCCCTGACCTTGATCCTGGAAGACCCCCCAAGGTGTCCTACCACCCCCCCACGGCACAAAACCCCCATCTGGGACCATCCCACACGGGGACAGATGTGACCCCCCAGCACCCAGCTGTTGCCACCAGCTGCCACAGGCACATGTCCCCATGGTGGGGACACGGCAAAGGGGCTTCTGTCCCGGTGGGCAGGTGACACCGCACAGGCAGGAAGGGGATCACGCGCGGG
>NW_010102153.1:396-1073 GCF_000699245.1 Pterocles gutturalis
GTTGCCAGCAAATGTTTTAATTCCCGGTAATTCCAGCGTGTCCCCATGCCCAGACACCGCAGCTGGGGTCACCATCCCCTCCCACGCACCCGGGGCTCTTCCCACCACCGAAAGCGAGCGAAAGAGCCCGGCAGCACCGAAATATTGCAAAAAACCATCTCGCAGCCATCCCGCCATCTGTTGTGTTTTCAGCACAATTAAGCAGGCAGCAGCCGTGCCAGGCAGCGGGCAGCATCCCCGCTGGCACCACGACGCCAGGGCCTGGGGACACCAGCTGGGGCTGGGGGACATGTCATGAGTTGGGCAGGTCTCAGCCCAGTGCCACCCCAGAGCCTGGGGACAGCAGCTGGGGCTGGGGGACATGTCACGAGTTGGGCAGGTCTCAGCCCCGTGCCACCCCAGAGCCTGGGGACAGCAGCTGGGGCTGGGGGACATGTCACGAGTTGGGCAGGTCTCAGCCCCGTGCCACCCCAGAGCCTGGGGACAGCAGCTGGGGCTGGGGGACATGTCACGAGTTGGGCAGGTCTCAGCCCCGTGCCACCCCAGAGCCTGGGGACAGCAGCTGGGGCTGGGGGACATGTCACGAGTTGGGCAGGTCTCAGCCCCGTGCCACCCCAGAGCCTGGGGACAGCAGCTGGGGCTGGGGGACATGTCACGAGTTGGGCAGGTCTCAGCCC
>NW_010102154.1:0-1794 GCF_000699245.1 Pterocles gutturalis
TAACATTAATTAACACTAATTAACATTAACTTATTTTTCCCAATTTCCTCCCAAATTTCACATTTTTTTCCCCCAAAATCCCACATTTCCCTTTTTTTTCCCAATTTTCCACCAAATCATTATTTAGAAATTAATTAGGAATTGTAATTAGTATTAATTAATCACTAGGGAAGCAAATAATTAGCATTACCATTAATTAACATTAATTAACCTATTTTTCCCAATTTCCTCCCAAATTTCACATTTTTTTCCCCCAAATTCCCACATTTTCCCTTTTTTCCCAATTTTCCAACAAATCATTATTTAGGAATTAATTAGGAATTATAATTAGTATTAATTAATCACTAGTGAAGCAAATAATTAGCATCAATTAACATTAATTAGCATTAATTAAGCTATTTTTTCAATTTCCTCCCAAATTTCACATTTTTTCCCCCACAATTTTCACATTTTTGGTTTTTTCCCCCCATTTTCCTCCAAACTATTATTCAATTAATTATTAATTAATTAAAAAGAATAAAAACTAACTAATTAATTTTAAGGAATATTGCAGAATTTTAAGGAATTTGGAAAAGCTTTTAAGGAATTTCAAAAAATAACATTAATTAACCTATTTTCTCCTAATTTCCTCCCAAATTTCACTTTTTTTTCCCCCCAAATTCCCACATTTCCCCTTTTTGTCCCAATTTTCTGCCAAATTACTACTGAGGAATTAATTATCAATTGTAATTAGTTTTAATTAATCACTGAGGAAGCAACTAATTAACATTAATTAACATTAACATTAATTAACCTATTTTTCCCAATTTCCTCCCAAATTTCACATTTTTTCCCCCAAATTCCCACATTTGACCTTTCTTGTCCCAATTTTCCACCAAATCATTACTTAGGAATTAATTAAGAATTGTAATTAGTGTTAATTAATCACTGAGGAAGCAACTAATTAACATTAAATAACATTAATTAACCTATTTTCTCCTAATTTCCTCCCAAATTTCACTTTTTTTTCCCCCCAAATTCCCACATTTCCCCTTTTTGTCCCAATTTTCTGCCAAATTACTACTGAGGAATTAATTATCAATTGTAATTAGTTTTAATTAATCACTGAGGAAGCAACTAATTAACATTAATTAACATTAACATTAATTAACCTATTTTTCCCAATTTCCTCCCAAATTTCACATTTTTTTCCCCCAGATTCCCACATTTCCCCTTTTTTCCCAATTTTCCACCAAATCATTATTTAGAAATTAATTAGGAATTGTAATTAGTATTAATTAATCACTAGGGAAGCAAATAATTAGCATCAATTAACATTAATTAGCATTAATTAAGCTATTTTTTTCAATTTCCTCCCAAATTTCACATTTTTTTCCCCCAGATTCCCACATTTCCCCTTTTTTCCCAATTTTCCACCAAATCATTACTTAGGCATTAATTAGGAATTGTAATTAGTGTTAATTAACCCCCGGGGAACCAGACAATTAACAATAATTAACATTAATTAACTTTAAATAACTTATTTCTCCCAATTTCCTCCCAAATTTCACATTTTTTCCCCCAAATTCCCACATTTTCCTTTTTTTTCCCAATTTTCCACCAAATTATTACTTAGGGATTAATTAGGAACTGTAATTAATATTAATTAATCACTGGGGAACCAGCTAATTAAAATTAATTAACATTAATTAACCTATTTTTCCTTAGGGATTAATTAGGAACTGTAATTAATATTAATTAATCACTGGGGAACCAGCTAATTAAAATTAATTAACATTAATTAACCTATTTTTC
>NW_010102155.1:0-6899 GCF_000699245.1 Pterocles gutturalis
TCCGCGGGTGTGGCGAGTTTGGGGGCGAGGAGATGGAGAGACCTGCTCTGTGCAAGCCGCCTGGGCTCCGGAGCGCTGGTCTGTGTCACTGTAGGCGTTTTAGTGTGTAAACCCCTAAAGTGATCTGGAAGAAACATCGCTGGATAGTTGCCTTTTTGCTAAGGCTGTTGCCACGTTCTGTGAAGTTACTTACAGGTGAGTTGAAAGGCTTTGAAAAATGAGAACTGCTGTGTGGAAATGGCACTGTCATGTTTTGGCATGTTCCTGCTGTGAATTCAGCCATGAATTCGGTCTGGCAACAATATCTGTCTAGTCTTCCTTTCTTCATCGTTTAGCAAGGACACACAGTGGTGCTTAGAGGGGTACGTGGTCTCAGACAGCGGCACTGGGCAGGCACCAGGGTAACACAGCCAGGGTAGCACTGAGGGTAGAGGTTGGGTCACTGGAGGGAGTGGGTCTCCTCCTGGGTGCTGTTAAATGATGAAAAAGGGAAAAAGTAGGTTTGCTTGCAAGACTACTCTGTGAGAGTGGCAAAAAAAATGGTTTTGTCAGATGACCACCCTAATTGTAGAACTGAGACAGAAATGGGAAACTATTGTGTGGCTACTGGAAGGAATTTAACTCTTCTGACTCTAATGTTGTTTTTTTTTTAAAAAGCCCTACCCTAAATGACTTGATTCTCAAGCAGCTCCTGTTTTAAGAATAGCATTAAGTCCTGTCAATGTCTGCCTGGGTTTTATTGCCTGTCTGTGACTAGGGGAATATACTTGGGAGTGCCATTGGGAGACATGCAGTATCTTTTTGGATGCAAATTACTTAAGCTAGTTTCCTTTTGTTACTGACAAGTGAAAAATAAATTGTGAATAAATAGTGTAATCAGTTTTAAGATGGACTGTTTCAAAAACATGTGCTTGCTGTTGTGCCATTGTGGGAAAAAACTGCTTTTGAAGGGCTTGTGCCTAGAAATCTAGAAGGGGTAAAGGAAAAAACCGGGAACTTGCAGTCTGACAGGTGGGAAGGCCCCATGGAAATGGGTGGTGAAGTGTCACCTCAGGCACAAAGCTACCAACTGAGGGATGTTGCAGTTGTGTAACGCAAACAGTTACCATACTGGCTGATGTCTCATCCAAAAGATACAACATGGCTGCGCAGGACAAGTTCCTGACAAACCTATTTTTGCAGTGCCTTAAGGTTTTAGTCTGTTTTACAACTGTTAAGAAAACAGTGTCCTGGCTTTTGTGTGGCACAGTAGGGCTGGTGAAACTGCAGCAGCCTCTGTGTCTGGTGTGTGAATGTCAAAAGGTGGGCAAGGAGGGAAAATGTTGGGGTTAGAAGAGGCACTGACTCTCCTTTAAATAAGAGTAGAGTGGTACCTAGGTTAGGAAAGCTGTCTTGCAGGGAGGAAGAAAGGTGTCAAAACTGTCTTGTTCAAGAACTGCAGCATGGGGCTATTTAAACTTGAGTCAGTGGTTTTTGTTGCTTGTTTTGTATCACCTTACTGCTGGTATGCTTGGACAGTCTGGGGAAAGAAGAAAAGCATTTGTCCTCTGAAACTTTGTCAAATGTCATGGCTTGTAGTGACTGGTTTCATCACACTTTCTCGTTCATTCTTGTGTGTTCCAACAGCTGACTATGCTGATGTGTGACTTGCAATTGGAATTCTTTTTCTCTTCTGTGTAGCGGTGTCTCCAGGATTGTTGCAGTATGAGCACCTGGGAAAGAATACAGGGAACTGGTTGGATACAGGAAGTTACTAGTCAGTTTGAAAAAAAATTTTACTTCTCCTTACAGATTTCGTGGAACAACACAGGAGAAACAAATTTTGGAATTAATTTTGCAAATTGTTCTTTAAATCCATCTATTTTAAAAACAAAAGAAAGCTTGACAGTTTGAGTTCACCTTCCGTGTAATATCAGGGAAGTTACTGTAAAACTTCCTTCCCCTCTAAAATTTTGTGTGAAATGTTGAGTGTGATGGTAGAGTAGTAAATACAAGCTGTCTCCTCTGCTTGCTGTTTTGCTTGATAATCTACCCGGGATGAGAGATGATTTGATGGAATGTAATGTTTGCCTCCTCTGCAAGGATAGGAGTTGGTGCAGAACTTCTCTAACTTCCAGACTCGTGAGTGGAAGGAAAACTCCTTAAACTGCTGTACATCACAGGATTGCTATTAAGCAAAATTTACAATTTTAAGGTTTTAAGTCAAGTCTACTTTACATCTCAGGTTGCAGTTTTTAATAATGCAGCTCCTGCAGTTGTCCTTAGGTACAGTTCTGTTCATTCAAACGCTGTCTTTTCAGCCTCTGTCGTGAAACCACAACAGCGCTCCTGTGCGCTGCTGGAAACCCTGCGTTTAGTGTTCAGCCTAGCCTCGGTGAAGAAGCATGTGCTGAGTACAGAGAGGTGACCTTTAGGTGAACTTGCTCAGCTCTGTTAAGTGCTTTGACATATTTAAGTGGGAGATGTCATAAATAAGTCATTAGTGGACTTGTTTGCATATGTGCATGGTTGCTTCACATGCGTGGGAAGCTGCCATTGTAATGGTTTGAATGTGATTTCTCAGCATGTGAATTTCCTATAGCTCTTGTGAACTTGAACTTCAAACTGCTATCCCTTTTCTTAAGCGTTCTGTAACATTATGTAGTAGATGTGGTTTAGAGTGTAGCACGGAAGACCAAATGTCTCTTGGGTGGAGAAAGCTGAACAGCTTGTGGTGTAACTGTAAGGCTATTACGCATGATGCATATGCAAGAAAACTTGCCTGAAGACATGCAGTGTGCATGATGACAGTGACAAGTGACAGGTAAGCTAGAGCAGAGCTAAGCATGAGTAGGGATGCATTTAAAAGCTCTTGAAGCATAGTGATAGCTCTGTACCTTGTGCCATTCAAGTTCTCCTTTTGTGTAAGGAGATCTTACTTTGGCATAGAAGTTTCTTTATTATACATATTTATGCTAAAATGTTAGCTATATCTAACAGTGATTTCTGTGGCAAGTGGTGGATCTGAGCTGCCAGCTTCAAAATTGAAGTGGTCATCCTGGAAACTGTTCCTGAGCTTGTCTACCTGTGATTGTGCTGGTTGAACCTGCTCATAAAGAGCTTGAGACACTAGTTTAATCTCTGCAGTGCTCTGATTACTAAGGAGCTGCTGGGCACAAAGCTGTGTGGATGCATGATTGCATATGGATCTGCTTTCCAACTCTGTGGCTGTAAGTTGCCTTGTCTCTGTGCTGGGTTGCCTGTGCAACACCCTTTCAGCAAGATGAGCTGCTTCGGTGCACTCCCCAGGGAGCAAACGTCTGCTTCTTTGCAGCTGTTTGGAGCAGGGTGCACTCTTCTTCCTAGCAGCCATCCCGTGGGTTAAGAGTTTGAGAACCAAGAACTTGATTATGAGAATGGTAGCAATAGTCTTTCTGGCGCCCTGTATTTGAAGTGGTTCACTAGTGCTCAGACCTCCAAGTGTCTCTGGCGTGGGCATGCACGTGCTGTGACAGCCGTTAGCCATCTGCACCTTGTCTGACTCCGGTGCCTGGGCTACTGATTTGCGAGGTAATCTAGACTTGCTTTTCCCTTCCTCGTGTTATTTTTTCCATTAGTTACTTCTTTGCTTTGTCAAAAAAAAAAAAAAAAAAAGGCAGAGCTCTCTTGTGGCCTTACAACTTGCTGGAAAGTACTTTAACTTTCTTTTTCATGCAGTGACTTCAGTGTCTTAAAAACAAAGCTAGGTAGCTGGAAGGGCTGACCTGCAGGCAGGGTTATTCCCAGTAACTGATGTGGACCGTGTTTGCACAACTGCCTTCCACAGTGCCCTGCCTCTGCCTCCCTGCTGCTGCTGGTGCCTGGCCAGAAACCCCGGTGAGCCAGCCAGGGAGCAGGCTGGGCACGGTCTCCTCTCCGCACAACTGCGAAGCACCTGTTGTTTTTGCTGAGTTAGTTTGGAGAGCGGGCATTCCCCGGGTCCAGCTTGTGTCAGGCGCTGAGGCCAGCCTCGGGCAGGGCAGGGGAGGGGAGCCTGCCCTGGGTGTGTGTCTTGGGCCTCTCACGGTGGCATAGTCCACCTCTGGGTTTATCTGGAAAGGGGTGTTGTGTGATTTCAGCAAAAATAACTGTTTAACAGTGTTAATCAAGGCAGATGCCACGTTTGAGCCCAGATCTTGAACTATGCCAGAAATGGCTTCTTGAATGGTGTCACTCAGGGGGTAGCGGCTGTGCTGAGCCCCCTGGATAGAGGGAGCATCGCACCCCACCCCATGCCCAAGGCTGTTGCTTTTTAAAGCTGTTGTATACAGCTGTTATACACAGCTCCCTAAACTGGCTCAAGTGCATTGAATCTGGGATAGCGTCAGCCCTTCAGATAAGATAATTTTGTCTGGCTCTGGCGAGGGGTTAATTAAATGAGGGGTGGGTGCTGAGCACCTGGAGGAAGCTGGTCCACCTACTTGAGCCGTTGTCAGGATGGACAGTGTGATTGCCAACAGATTGCTTCCATTATGGGATGCAGTGGAGGCATCAGCTTGTATCTTATTGGAAAGTAGGGCACATGCAACTTTAAACTATTCCCAGGCACTGATTTAATTCCAGGAGTCTTACTCATGAGCGGAATAGTTCTTGCTTTTACTGCGAAAGTGCATTTTGCATCTCTCTGATGAGAACAGCTGCTTAGGCTGCATCCAGCCTGTTGTCACTCCCCATGAATAAATCCTGCCCTGCTCTTCCACCCTTTAGAAAATAAAGTTCAAAGGACTTTTTTTAAAAGTAATACTACTCTGAAGCTGCATTAGACTTTCATTTTTTGTGTGCCATTGAAGTTGTGGTTTGGAACATGATTAAATGTGGGATTTCTTGTTTCCTTTCTGTGGGCTGTTCTGAAGGACTCCTCAGCCTTCCCTGTCCAGGGGCCTGTGAAAGGGTGGAGGGAAGGGCTGGCTTCAGGGACTGTTTTGTTTCTGTTCTGTAAGCTGCTCGTCTTGTCTCTCTTTTGCTTCTGGCATGTGGGTGAACTGACTTGGAGACATTGATTTCCTCAGTTTCATAACATGGAACTGGGAAAGCAAACTCCTTAATCTCTCATGGGGCGATAATTCTGTTGTGTGAAGGACTTAGATTCTCGTTCAGTTCACAAACAGATTTTAATTTGCAAGTTCTCTTAAAAAAAAAAAACACACTGAAGAACACTTTAGCTTGATCAAAAACCTTGTGCCTAAGTATTATATGTTTCCTTTTTGTCATCTTCCAAAACCAGTCAAAAAAGAGTACTGGAGCCCTTGGGAATTTTTCAGTGAAATGCTGACATTCTCAGGCTTCATTGTCAAGAAATTGTATTTTGATTGAAATGTGTTTTCTCCTGGAGGTATAAATAGCTTTAGTCTTAATCTCTTGCTGTTTTCAAAACCCTTGAAGGCAGAGTCAGGTTATTCTATTTTCTTTTGTGTGTGTGATTGTGTGTTGTCAAGCTTTCTTCGATGCCTGAACTCTGATTATTCTATACTGTAGCTTAATTCTTGTCATTATCCTGCATTGGGTTTGTCTTTATCCACTTCAGAAAGGCAGGAGGCTGGCTCAGAGCACTGATCAGTATGGTTGTACAATGTCAGCTCTACCTGCTTCTGAGGAAAGAATAATGGCATGTACTTGTCTAGGACTGAGGCACAGTCCTTGAATCTTATTAAAAAGTAATGTTACTGGAATTTTACATAAGACTCAGTACCTGTAACTTACTTTTTGAGCCTTATATTATCTTTGAGCCTTTATATCCCAGTATAATTAAGATATAAAGTTTTTTCTTTTCATTGTGCGGAGAGAACTCTTGTAGTTGTCCCTAACTTGTTCCAGCCATTAGCAGACTGAAGTTAATAAGGCTGCTGTGGTACAAGGAAGCCAAGAACCCTGTAGTCAGTAATGAAATGGAAAGGTACCTTACTGCTGGCTCTTTCGTTAGAGATGGGATGCACAGATTTGAGAGGAGCTCTCAGAGGATTCAAATCTAGAGTGAAGTAGCTGAACTGCTGTTGCCCCTTCCTCACCCAAGTGCTGGGCTTCAGAAGTGGAAAAAGAATAGGTTCTCCTGGGAGGATCCGGGGTACGGTAATGTCAAGTGGTGCAATGCCTGTGAGGTAGAGGTTAAGGCAAAAAAACCTTATGGGTGAAGCTTCTGGTCAATTTGTAGTTTTTTGGTAGCTGAGAGAGCAGAGTGGAGCTCCCTCACTGGAGTTGGTGCTAATCTATAGATTAAGACCAATGCTTCTGTGGGTCAGATGGATGCATTAAACCCTGTGTGAGTGTAGATAACAGGAATAGCTAATAAGTCACTGTGCTGTCCTCAGTTTTCTGATGTGATGACTCTGTATTAGCTGGTAGTGAAGTTTCCACTTGGGATAGAAGGGAAGCTGGGGAATCTCTTATGTTGCAAAAATCAATACCGTCTGGAGGATGCAGGCTGCTGCCAGCGCCGCAAGAGGTATAGCTGAGCCAAGCTGACTGCAAATGTTTACTGAGCTGTGCTTTTTTAACAGAGCTTGGCCAGAGCACTGCGCTAGTAAGCCAGGCTGTCTGCAGAGCTCGTGGCTCCACAGGAGCTGACCTGGGCCTGCCTCCGAACTGGCTGCTGCGGTGTCGTGCGGCTGAGAACATCTCACTGCAGCCCGAGGGAAACGAATCCTTCCTTGCTCTGCCTCCCAACTATGCTGCATTTATTATCTTCTTCTGTTACTGTGATTTATTCCCCATTGTATTTAACCAGAGCTTCATGTTCCTTTATCAGTTTTTAGACAGCTGACTTTCTGATATGGCTGCAGCTAGCTTGTGTGATCTTTCCCCAAGTCTCTCATGGATAGCTCTGCTTGCTTTCCAGCTTCTGATGTCACCCTTCAGAAACCATCCTTTCAATATGGAGATATATA
>NW_010102156.1:0-200 GCF_000699245.1 Pterocles gutturalis
CCCGGATTGCGCCGCGGTGCCCAGCGCCGGGTGGGGGGCTCCCGCCGCAGACCCCGCTGGCGGGGAGAGGAGGCTGGAAGGTGTGCCCCTGGCCTGCTATCGCTTCATTTTCCCGGCGCTAAAAGGCAGCAAATTGGATTAGGAGCATAAGGAGAGAGCGGGGGGTTTAGAAGGTGTGTGTGGCTGGGGGGGCCTGGGTC
>NW_010102156.1:231-9833 GCF_000699245.1 Pterocles gutturalis
TCAGCTACGCGCTTCTGGTCCGTAGCTGCAGGATGGAAACTTAAATGTACACATTATGTGGTTAAATCCTGAGATTCTGGTGCGATATGGGGGGAATTAATGCTGCCAGCTCCCACTGTTCGTTGTGCAAGCCTAAAACCTCAGCTTCTGAACCCAGAGACTGTGTGAAACTGCCGACACAGAGGAAGGCAGAGAAAATGTATTTATTGTCTCTGGGATGGGGAAGGAAAGGTTTGGAAAAAACATGACTCTGAAGTTACATATCCTGAATGAAAATAAACCCAGTACACAACTTTATTATGAATGAATTGTAAAGTGCTCTTGCTTTATCTGAAGGGGCTTTAAACTCCTGTGAGAGGAACCCGCCACCTCCTCCTTGGTCACCAGCCACAAGCATCTTTCTGAGGACTCTTACTTCCTTCAGACTCAACACTTCTTGGTAATAAGCCATAATTTCCCTTGCCCATGGAGCACCCTGAGTAACGAGGCCTTCTCTCTCTCTTTGCGCAGGAGCAGCATCAAGTGGGATTGTCTCGGACCACGGGCCCTATGCAGCCTTCTGTCCCAGCGGGCTCCAGCAGTGTGGTCACAGGCACGAGCTCCGGGGGTCCCTTTCTGGGAAACCAGTCACAAGCAGCCCTCATGAAGCAGATGCTGATTGAGCAGAGAGCCCAGCTGCACGTGATAGAGCAGCAGAAACAGTTTCTCCGAGAGCAAAGGCAGCAGCAGCAGCAGATCCTCGCGGAGCAGGTACAGTCTCTGTCTGTCTCAGGCGCTGCAGTGCCTGCTGGGATGAGAGCATGAGCACTAGAGACAGTGCAAAACCAGCCCTTCCTTTTATATTTGGTAATTCTCTCTCTGTGGCTCACATCGTGGTATTTCAGCAATGGTTAATCAAAGAAGAGGCATCTGTCTCAGTCTTACCATTAGCTTGGCAAATATTACCCAGCAGTGAACTTGACAGTCGCGTGGGGTTTTAGACACTGGGAAAGTTAGCTCTTATCCCATTATATCATGGTACATTTACTCCGGCAGAAGCAGACTCTGCTACAGTGACAGTTGCTGGTGCTCTTCCCTACCTCTGACTATGGGTGTTGCACTACCAAAAGCTGTGTACAGCTGTGCAGTGATCTGGGACAAAAAATTTACATAGGTTAAAAGTAACCTAAAAGTTAGTATTTACATAAATGAGTTCCTTAATCTAATTTATTACATAATAGCATGAGCAATTATGTTAGTAGAAGGGAGATGCAGCATCAAGGAGGGAACCAGAGGCTGAAGTGGAAAACAGTTAAAACCACCTCTCACAGTGGCTGTGTGGAACTGCTGCATTGGAGCCTGTCACCTGGAGCTCTCAGGCTTTGCAACACTGATGTTAATTTAACTGGTCTGAATGGGAATGTCATAAAAGCAGCCCAGGAGAAAGTCAGTGGAAAGTCATACTTTTCAGGTCCTGTGAACTCATACCTAAATTTAAACTTGCAGTCCCCTTATGTTACCTAGAAAATGTTCTGATAGGTCAGTAGTTGCTTTGAGCTCAGTTTCTACTCTCTCGTGTGAGAAACACAGTTTAAGACCTGGGATCTCCTTTAGCTTGTGTTAGAACTTGTGCATGTTGTATAACTACTGAAATACTGATAGCCTTCCCCTCTTCTTATGGTCCTCCTGAGAAACAGAGAAATTTACCCCCAATGAACAGGAAGGAAGTTCCTTGAAATGCTCAGGAAAAAGATGCATGAGTTGGTTCAGAGGTGAACAAGTGCAGAAGAGTGAGGATGCAGTAATGTTCCCCCGTTGTGGATTAGGCCAATTCAAGTGCATAAACCCAAGAGCCAGTCACTGATTTGGGTGCTGAAGGCAAGCCTGAAAGTGTTGAAAAACCACAAGACTGTGGCTGTCAAATGTGCGGAGACAGATGAAAAGTGACCAAGTCACAGTCCTCAGGCTCCTAGCTTTTGGGTGTTTTATGCCTAAAAAGGTTCTCTTTATCTTTTTGACAGTTTGTAACACCTATTTGTGAGTATAGGGATTAGTACTTGTTTCTTTCGCATCTTTGCCATTTTCTTGCCTTTATTACACATCTTTGTTTTTGGATACAGCATTCGTACAGCTGCAGAGGAAGCACCAAGATACATCCTTTTAGTAATTGCTTAGTCAAGTATACCCTAGGCTTTGAAACTTCTGGTAAACACATTCTGATTCTATAATCAGCCCTTGATTTTGTTTTAGGTGCATGAGTACTCATAGAAAATAACCACAGAGGAGCTGTGTGGGTTGGATCAAGGGAGGGAGGCATTTCACAATCACCTGTTCCCCAAATATCATTCACTGAAGCACAAGAGGAAATGCATCTTAGTAGCCATTTCTGTTTTGGCTAGAGAATGGTCCTAGGCCGCGGTGCTCAGGTCAGGTCGTCCTTGCAGACGAGTGTTTTGAGTACAGAGGTGGAGGGAGGTCTTGTACCAGGAACACAAACCCCTTGGCAGGGCTGGGGGAAGGAAAGGGTGTGTGGCTGCACTTGCCCTTAGACCTAGGTGTGCAAAGTTATTTTATATCCCTCCCTCTCCTTTCAGCCTGAAGACAGAGGTCGAGATTAAGTGGTTATAAGTTAAGGAGAGATGATGTTAGCCTCAGTGCTTATTCCTTAACCAAAAGGACTCCGCGTTCTGAGTAGCCCGAGTGCTCTCAGGAGGACTCTTCAAATGACTCAGCTTGTCTCTCCTGAACAGCTTGCTAGATAAGAAATGCTGCAGTTCTGCAGCAGTACTTTTGCCACCAGCCCCTTTCTCAGCTCACTAATTAATTAATCATCTTTTTCTCTTCTACTTTCTTTTCCTCGTTCGTTTTCAGCAGTTGCAGCAGCAGTCACATTTGCCTCGGCAGCATCTGCAGCAACAGCGGAGCCCATATCCAGTGCAACAGGTCAATCAGTTCCAAGGTAAAAGTCAAATTCTTTCCTATATTGGAGTCATTGTGTGCCCCTGCAGCGGGCACATGAAAGTTCATGTGTTTGTGAAGACCAGGGTTTAAGCAGTGTGCTAGAATAGGAAGTCAAGTTGTTGCATGCTTGCACATACCAGATATTTTAACAAAAGGGAATGCCCAGGTTTGTAAATTATTTATGTTTCTAATTTCCTTTCTGCCCCCTTCAGCAAAGGCTGCATTTTTTTATTTGACTTTTTTTTGCCTCTTTGACATCTGGATTCTGTGGATTATCTTGCTTGCCTCCACTCTCGTTATACATTTTTTTTTTCCAGCTAGTGTCTCTCACTGTATCTTGGTTTTACTTGTCTTCATTCCCCACTTAATCTAAATTGACGAGGAGGGAATTTCAGAGAGGTCGTCTTTATCTGCAGGAGTGTCTGATAAATGTCAGGTGCGAGAAACAGTGAAATATGTGAGATGTAAATACAGATTTTTTTAATGATCTCAAAAAAAGCAGGTATTTGAATGTGCTCGCAAATAGCTGAAGAATGTAAGTACAATCTTTTTGGCTTATGAAAATAAGTTAATTCTGAGCTTTTCAGGTGCAAAGCATCAGCTGAATGTCTTCACTAACCATTGTTTCTAAATAGACATGAAACAAACATGCAATTGCACTGCATATTCATGATAGCATTGTGTAACTGCAACAGAAAACAAGGCAGGCAAGCGTATTGCAGTTCTTGTACCCAGAAAGTGAACAGGTCACCACATCTTCTGCTGGTATATCAGAGTGGCTCCTTCTAATTGCCTTCTCATTCCTATCTTTGGCAGCATAAATTTTGCATGAAATTATTTTTCCCCCAGTAAATTCATTTGCAAAATCAAAATGTGTGTGTGTGCACCGCCTCGCATTACTTAAGACATGCATGTAAAATTTTTATACATTAATGCTTCCTCGAAACCTTGCCAGCATATGTAGTAGTTAAAAGAAATGCAGAAGAGAGTTTAGGCTAATTTGACAGAGCAAATTTAAATATAAGTATTTCATCATTTTCCCTACTTAGTCACAAGACTATAATCCAGTGCAGTAGGTTATGTTTAAGTGAGACCAGAAGGTGTCCCAAAATCTTAAAATCTGTTGCATCCCTTTTTTAACTACATCTTGTCTGAACTCCTGCCTCTTATGCCAAGCACGGTAGTACACAGAAGTAGTAACGTGAACCACTTGCTGGTATTGACTCCTTTGGAGGTTTTCAACTGCTGTTTTCAAATAAAAGATACCTTAGGATGCTTTAAGTAAATTTTTAACATTATCTGTATCTTAAGCACTTGTTGGAGTCATTGTAAAAAGACACTGCTTCTTATAATGGAAGGAGGAGGTGATCTAAATTAAGAAAAATCATGGGGAGCCCAGTGCTAAGCAATAAGAAAATGGTTTAATTGATAGCATAGATAAAATAAAAGCTGCCACTATATTTGCCCTGTGCAAGTGCGATCCAGATGGTCTTTCTTCATGCTACTAAATGTTTCATTTATCTATATGTTGAAGCTAAAAGCATCCTCCAGAATCTTATCCTGCTGCAGCAGAAAAGGAGACGTAGCCATCCTCTGCATCATTTGTGCAAACCTATAGAAATGACACTTCCTTTATTCATATATATTTCTTGTGGAAACCAAGCCAGTGTAAATGGCAGGGCCCAGTATTCTTTATTCTCCACGGATGTTCAGGTGTGTTGTCTGCCACTGGGGGACAATAAGTAGGGGCTAATTTAAGTACATTCCGATTTTGTTGTATAGTTCATGGCTTTTAAAGCAACCTTTTTTATGTTTGCATCTTGCATTTAATAATGTTTGAGCCAGGAGTAGTTGTGCGCCTCATACTCTTGGAGCTTCACCTGCAGAGTATTTAATTTAGTTCAGTATGGTAGTGACTCTAAACCACCCATGGCATAATCAGAGCTCCAGAAATTGTTTTTAAATAAAGATAGTAAATACAGAAGCATATTGGCTTCCTAGAAATCGATAGCTCCCCCCACCCCACCCCTGAAAGGAAGGCACAAGCATATCTGCCACGGTGTGGAATTTAACAAGGTTAGGATTTTCTGGTTTCCCATCACTGGCCTAAGGTGGAGTAAAATGTGCTTATAGTATTGATTCACTAATACACTCTCCCTGCTTTAAATGTCCACAAAAAACAATTTTTCTTCTTTCCATAGACTTAATCAGTAACAATGATATAGAAAATCCATTAATTTATGCCTCCTGAGCTATTAAAAAATTGATTGGCCTTCTGAGCCTGACATTTCCATTTTCAAGGCTTACTTTTGAAAGACAATGGAGATATTTAAAAGAGGGTTTCAGATGGTTAACTGAAGTTCAGTTGCTTTGCTGCCATGGAAGAAGGCCAGTGGAAGCTTTCTCATTCGCTTGCTAGAAGCTGAACTAGGCTTATCTGAAGAAGATACATGCTACTGAATCACAGTGCTTATGCAACTCTGAAGTCTTAGGGACTAGTTTTTAATGGAGGAGGGTGCGCATTGTCACTAGCCATGTGGGAAAAATTACACACAAAAACATAGGCTCACATTTACTTTTGAAAGAGGACTTTGACTGTCAGGCCACGTCTTAAAAATTTAATCTCTGGTCCTAGCGAAGTAACGGAAAGGCAGGCCTGTTTTAGCCCTGCAGCTCCCGTTGTCTGTGTAGCTTAGGTACCCAAGTAGGTTATTATCGGGTCACATAGTTGTAATCATGCATCATGCATGCAACTGTGTTGCCTCAATTCTTCAAGAATCTGAAGCCATGAATCCCTTTGGATACACATCCCAAAATCATCATAACTGAGAGTTACTTTGTTAATCATTGGCCTTTCAACCTTGGCAGCTTCATTTTAGGCCTTAAGGGAAATCAGGCTGCTCATCCATATCGATGGTATTCTCCGCCGAACAGTGTCTCGCTTCACAAATTGAATACATAACATGATCAGCAATTGCTGTTCAGGTGAGCTGTGTTGACTCTCACCTTCAAGGAGAGGGAACCTGGGAGGTCAGCACAGAGGCTGCAGTGAGAGTGACGTGGGGAACACATGATCTCTGAAATGCAACTAACGTTAGGCTGCAAGCACATCTCCCAGGGATGGATAACCTAGCTCTCTGCTAACCTTCACATGAAACAATAATTTATTCACTCGGAAAGCACAGCAATCTGAAATCCTACTGTGAGGCAGAAGGCTCCTACAGATTCTCTCTTGTGCAAAGATGTGTTAATTAAGATGTACAAGGTTGTGGTTTTTTATTACCTTTTTCCCTTCTTCGTGTAGGTTCTCCCCAGGATATAGCAGCTGTGAGAAACCAAGCAGCGCTTCAGAGCATGAGGACATCCCGAATGATGGCCCAGAACGCGAGCATGATGGCAATGGGTCCCTCGCAGAACCCGAGCACACTGCCCACGACCGCAGGCCAGTCAGACATGGGCATGGCTCCATACAGCAACGCCTCTTCCAGCCAGCCGGGAATGTACAGTATGAGCACAGGGATGAGCCAAATGTTGCAGCACCCAAACCAAAGCGGCGTGAACATGGCACATAACGCAGGCCAGGGAACGAGGCAGGCTGCCTCTGGACAAGCGGTGGGAATGGTCAGCAATTTTGGTCAGAACATGCTGGTAAATTCTGCTCTTCCCCAGCATCAGCAGCAGATGAAAGGACCAGTGGGCCAGGTCTTACCCAGGCCACAAGCACCACGGCTTCAAAACCTGATGGGGACTGTCCCTCAAGGAACACAGAACTGGCAGCAGCGAGGCTTACAAGGCATACCTGGAAGGACTAGCAGTGAAATGGGACCCTTCAATAACGGCACAACGTACCCGATGCAGTCTGGGCAGCCACGGCTGTCCAAGCAACACTTCCCACAGGGGCTTAATCAGACAGTTGTGGACACGAGTGGGACAGTAAGAGCCCTGAACCCAGCGATGGGGAGACAGTTGCTGCAACCACTGCCTGGGCAACAAGGAGCCAGCCAGGCCAGGCCAATGGTGATGCAGGCAATAAGCCAAGGGGTCCCCACGATGTCTGGCTTTAGCCAGCCTCCAACGCAGCAAATGCCAGGTGGTAACTTTGCTCAGAGCAGCCAAGGCCAGGCCTATGAGAGGAATCCCACTCAGGACATATCTTACAACTACAGTAATGAAGGAGCAGGGGGGTCATTCTCGAGTTTAGCAGAAGGCGCAGACCTTGTGGACTCCATCATTAAGAGTGGACCAGGGGATGAGTGGATACAAGAACTTGATGAGTTGTTTGGAAACCCCCAGTGAATGGGCTTGTATAGTCTGGAGCTTTGGTTGTTACGTTTGAAAACAGAAAAGAGAGAGAGCTGGATGTTCTCCCCATCCGTGGATTGTTGGTTTTTTGTTTGTATTGGTTTGGGGTTATTTTGTTTTGTTATTTTGTTTTTAATCATGCAAACTGAGCTGATCTGTAGCCAACTTGGGAAGATTCAAGTGACAATGAAAACACTGGCATCCCAAGACTTCCACCAAGTGATCTCTGTTGCGTGGCAGCACCTGCTGCCTGTGGGGGGGCAGGATGGGGAAACTGGAAAAGCCAGCTTATGCCTCTGGTTGGGAAAATTTGGAAAAAAAAAAGGCTTCATTGCACAGTGGTATGGGGTGGTCCTGATATCTCCCACCTTGTGTAGCTGGAAACACTGCAACTTTCAGGGGAGCAGATGGAAACAGCCGGGACCAAAGCCTAAAGATGTCCATGGGTGATTGCACAGGCCCTGGTGGGAAACAGGCTTAACCCCGGGGGTAAGCAGGTTTCAGTGACAGTCACAAGGAGGTCACCATTTTCACTGCAGAGTGATAAAAATCCAATAAAAGTGTAGGAGAACATAAATTTGGAAGCATGGTGAGGACAGTTTGATTATGGGACTGCTGCTGGAGACAGCTTAGGTGGGTGGGTTACCTTAATGAGCTATTTAGTCCCCTTGGGACTTGCGGTAGCCTTTCCCTGTCAGAGCACTTTGGTGTGGATCTGCTGCCCAGGGTGGAGAACAGCGGCTACGAATTATGTTAAAGGGCTCAGAGATACCAAGAGACATCAGAGGAGATGCAAAGCAGGTCCTTCCCTCTCCTTCCTCCTCAGTATGTTTTCAGGTCCCTGCCTTCCCCACCTGTCCTTCAGTGTAAAGCAAGGTAAGCTCACTGCACTTTTTTCAGGTGAGCAACAACCGCCACAAAGGGACAGGCAGGGGAGGAGAAAGCAGGTGTGAGAAAATGTACAGGGAGGGTTTGGCACGCAGAATGAGTTTCTTCTCTCCTCTTGAAAAGTGCAAGGTTGGCAGATAGCATTACCCCAGGGGGTTTGGGCTCTCGATGTGACATTATATACAACATGATCTTCAGTTTTAAACAGATGTTCGCTCTAATCTCTCTGGTTTGCTGGAATAAAATTCACTGCGGTATATGAAGAAGAGGAATCAATGAAGGACTACTGTAAAGATCATTCATGAATGGTTAAAATAATTGGTGTAGTTATTACAAACATGGGGTCTGCCCAAATAACCTTTTAGGTAATAGCGACATATCACTATCTCCACTGTGTGGACCAGTGCTAAGCAGTGCTGTAATGATGTTGCAATATGTCTTGCGCAATATTGAGACGCCAGCCATTCTGAATGTCTAAAGCAGCAGTTCCCAAGCTGCAGTCTGAGGCCAAGGTAAGCTGTCCTCTGAAACCTATCACCGTTTTAGTGTTTTCAGCCGAGAGCTGCTTATCAGGGTATATAGTGGTACATAAAAAAAGTTAACATGATCCACAGTCCAAAAAGTTTAGGAACCTCTGGCCTAACACTGGCCTCTGTGAGCCTTAAGATGAGGTCTGTAGCAAAAGTGTCTCCAGTGTACAACTGCCAGTCCCAGCAACTATCTAGCTGCAGATTACCTCCTCGTGCACAGCTCTCCTTGGGCCTGGTGATGCAAGGTGCTGAGCCACTGAAATCCACAGGAGCCAAGGGACATGGCACCTTGCATTTTGCATTTTCAAGGCCTGCCTTTCCCTGTGGAGCACTGGTATGTATCACATTAAGGAGTGGGAGCAAAATGGGCCTGGAACCATCTCAGCACCCCCGTTACAGTTCCCTTTTGTGCAGTAACCCCTTGCAGGGCTTACCTAGACGAAGGGAAATATCTGTTTTAAAAGCTATAATGTAGGCAGGACAAGCTGCATTTTTAACATGGACTAGCTGGTCAAGGTGAGCTATCAATCCAGCTTGGCCAGACTGCTATTTTTTACAAAATACTTTAGTTACATCTCTTTTAAGCTAACCCCTTTTTAAAACACAGCGCAAGGACCTATTCCAACTGAAGACTATAGGGGTTTGCCAGTCCGCTGCTTTGGTAGGAGCCAGGTTGGGCCCTAATTCAGTGGAAGCAAGCACTGGACAAAGTTTTCGGGCTGTCTCATGGGTAAGTGGCTCTTGGTCAGACTCGCCTGAGCAGAAGGGAGAAGCAAACGGCAAGAAAAATGGTACCCTGAAGGGAGAAGGGCATTGTGTGTATGCCCACGTCTGTGTGAGCGTGTGTCTGACAGAGGCATGCCGGGACAAGGAGGCAGCAAGCCTGCTGCGCAGGGGACGGCACTGGGGATGGTGCAGCACCCCCTTCTCGAGTGCAAGCGA
>NW_010102156.1:9860-10177 GCF_000699245.1 Pterocles gutturalis
CAGGGCTTAGAAACACACAACCACCACGCAGCGGCCAAGTGAACATCTGTGTCATGAGGGAGATGCAGGCTGCTGAATAAATGGTGATGAAGAATGAGTCTCTCTTGTCTTTGCAAAGCTTCCTCCAAATACTCCGTACTGGGACCAAGTACTAGAGAGGTAGATTTTAATAGATTTGGGGTTGTTTTGTTATTGTTTTTCTTTCTTACTATGGTGCTGATGTATATGTAATGTTAAAAAAAAGTTATTTGTAAATATGTTTTTACAATTCTACACATATCACTGGGTCTACTATCTGTAAAATATATACATATAAA
>NW_010102157.1:0-8647 GCF_000699245.1 Pterocles gutturalis
ATATATATATATATATATAATCTCAAGAAAGAAAGTTATCTATGTTTCACAGCTTCATAAGACACACTGCTGTACTTCGATAATGCACATCTTCCATCTGCTTTTCCACAAACAAATGTTACGGTTTGCAAAATCAAAGGTGAAGAAGTCAAGGTTAAAAGAAAAAAAAAAAAAAAAAAAGTGTAGTTCTACTGGAAGATGTTAGAAACACAGGTATGCATGGTTCCAATAGGTCACACCTCTCAGAAATAACTCTTATGGGAATACAATGCAAGCCAGAGACTTTCAGGCTTTCAGAAAAGTCTACAGCAGTGCATAAAGTAATGAGATTAAAGTCTTATGGTTGAACTTTATTCTGAGGGAGAGTGGAATATAATAGAATTTATTGCACAACTTTGGCTTAGGACAGGAAAAATCATCATAGGAACTACAGTGTAGCAATATTACAGTTAAGCCAGTTTTAAATACAGAGTGTTCTTACCTATGAGCTGCTATTTTAACATTCTTTTATTAGCTGTGCTTCCTGTTCACCTTTATTATGTGGAAAACATATCAGAGTCTATTTTTGTCCTGGTGTCAGCTGAAACCAGGACAATTATCCAAGAGGTATGATATCCAGGTGACTCAACGTATAAGGTTCAGTGAATAATAAACAGACAGTGCCCTGCAGAATACATTTTTTTGTGTGTGTGAAGGAATGATTTAATAGCTGTTTAAGTGACAGGGAGTAAAGAGATTAGTGGTACAATTCAGTAAAATTTTAGAATGAGAACTAGAGAAGGATTCTTGATATTCACAGGTGAGGCACACAAATTCATCTCAGAGACAGGACAATTTCAAAATAATTTAGCGCACCTTGAAAGCCTGGTAGCCTGCTTGTTCCATGACTTTACCTACAGTGCTCAGTGTTATACTGCTGTAAAACTAAATGAAAATCAAAATGATAAGTATGTACTTATTAAAATTAAACAGCCATCCCCGGAGATAATTGAAGGGCTAGTATGTGCACTCTGCAATTCCTCCACAGATGTAAGTATATTTACTACTCAGTGCTATGAGGAGAGTTTTGAAAAAACAAATAGATTAATTGAAAGGTAAGGAAACCTTGCATTCAGAAGAGAAGTCCACCGTTATCATAATTTTATTATTTTCCTGTTCATACAAATCTGAACACTGCCCAACAATTCACACCACTTAAGTCAGCTGATTTTAGCAGGAGCAAGAAGTAGTTCACTGCGAAGGTGTATTCAATTTAACTGGTATTTAACTTAGATTGAACTGAATTCTTCTGACTGAAGTCTTCTCACAGCACTAGTGTGAGCAAGAAGTGAATGCAGACTGGTTTTGTTTTTGTTTTTTTTTTTTTGAGGAAGTTCTTGACATGTGTTAAGTCCAGCTGAAAGAAAAGTGACCAAAGTATTTGCAGGATAAGACTGACAGCTAGTATATGACATAATTAAACATAGAGTTATTACAGGATTATTTGATTTAAAAGTTTCTCACTGCACACTTAAGCTTTCAAGAAAATAATTTGTACAGATGGATTGAAGGATAAAAACTACCCATATCAGTGTCATAAGGCATTGGGTCACTTTAGCAAATGCACTAGACAGCCAAACATAAATAGTTTGTCTCTGAACAGGACCAATGGATAATGTAATGGGTTTTTAAATTATGTTTGCCCTAAACTAAAAAATTCAGCAACCAAACAATATTGAATTGTTTTGCTGCTGGTTTTATAAATTTATTCCAAGTCATGAAACTAATTGTTTCTAGCTAAGCTTCATCAGGCTGAAAGCAAAAACGTCTCTTTTTTTTTTTTTCCTATCCACCAAACTACCTGTGCACAGTAAATTCTAACTGCTATGCTTCGTGTTCACAGAGTTTATCTGGCTTTAGTGGATGTCATAGTAAATAGTGAATGCACATGCAATCTATTTGTTTTAAAAGTATTTAGCAGAAGAAAATGAAAGTGTTTTACGAAGGGGCTTTTAGTGGGCAGATACTTGATTTTGAGCAATTCTAATAACTCTAATGAAAATGTTGAAACTAAAGAACCTGACAAAACTATGGCATCCTAAATGCAAGGCAACAGGCAAGTTGTACTCAACTCTTCCAGTCTGCCATGAGGTAGTACTCTTCTGTTGGCTTTGCCATTCACAGGGGTGCTTCTCTTCCCTCTTTGGGCTTTCCATGTGACCACTTCTCCCACCAGTTTGCCACTAGCCAACCGGTGCTATTTTCTGCTCCCTTTTTCCTCCTACCACTCCAGGTGCTTGAGCACTACCAGGCATTTCCTTAAGCCTGTTACATGATAAACATGGTGGTATGAGACTCAGCACTTCTTGGCTTGTCCTTAAAACATTTATTGTTCCTGTCCTGGCAATTGATGTTTGTTTCACTTCTTGCTTGTGTTGTCCTCAACATTTGCAATACATTAGGTGGCTACCTAATGTACAAGGTGGTAATAAACCCTTCCCTGCCCGTCAGTAAGCCTCCCCAACCCATAGGACATGTGCTCGCTGACTGTTCTAATACAGCACATTTATTCACCCAGCTGCAGCTATCAAGCCTTTTACTATCGACCTTTAAAAAAACAAAGGTCATACTTTCCTCTTACTGCTATCACAAACATGAATTACTCTCCACTTACAGTTAACTTGGCATGTTCTGGATCATTAGGTGATCTTATTTTGCTATGCTTTTCCTACTTCTATTGCAGGTACTGAACTTTACTAAGCCTCTCTCTCTCTCTCTCTCAAGGACGTGGCATAGTTGTAGATGTTTTCTCCCTTTGTTGTCGAAAGGCTCCTTTGACAGCAGCAAAGATTTCCGTGTCTTCTAGTGGATCAGGCTTTAACTGGAAAGAAAGTCATGGACAAAAATTAATGTGGGAAGGCTTTTTCCATCTCCTTATAACAGCTGTTATATAAACCCAACTCCCCGTTGGAGAGTTGGTTTTATAAAACAACTATTATTACAACAACTATATAGCAACTATTATAAAAACTGCCTAAATTTACAAAATAAATACAAATATTTGATGGTGGAATATTATTATCTTATCCTTTCCTGAAATAAGTAGATTGTGTAATACATCACTGTCCACTGGAAACACTAACCACTATTGTGGAGGAAATTAATTGCTTAATTCTACTCTCTAAGCTGCAAGCTAATTAGTAGAATAGCACCAAGCATTCATTACGAGCTCTACACAATTTTCTTGAAATGTCACTCACTTTATTCACTAGTGGGAAGGGTATTTCTATGAAGTTACAGCTACTCCCAAGAATAAACACTCGACATGAAATGGCATTTAAGAATCCAAGCATAACTGGAAGTATTCTCTCCGGACTTCATATCAACCAAACAAATTGTTCATGCAAATTATTCTAATCCCAAGCATAATTGCACCTATCTTCTGGAAAATATTTCAGTATATAAACACAGTATAGATACAGTAATGCAGAAGGCAAATTATTCTGTGGTCTCAAAGGAAGATGTGCAATTCCTTCAGATTACACATAGTATTTTGTCAAATACCAAAAATTCAACAAATTACATGACTCATAAGCTCACCTTTCTTTGGACAGTACCTGGTTAATAGTACCTAAATAACTCGGTTAATTCTCTGGAATGTAACCACTGTGTGTTGATTTTGGTTCTTCAGTAATCCTCCAGCTCACTGCTGTCTTTCCAATATTGCCGTGAGAGATTGAATGACATAAAGGCTTTATAATCTTGGCAAATGTTGCCCAGCACATTCATCAGCAATAAAAATCATCAGATGTAAACCCATGTGCACACTTTGCCTGCTGTGGATAGGACCGGAAAAAGTTATGCTAAAAAAAAAAAAAAAAAAAAAAATTATAGGACCGGAAAAAATTATTCTAAAAAAAAAAAAAAAGAAAAAATTATGTATCAGAAATAGATTAAAATAATATGTGGTTATTTCAGAACTAAAATTCACATTGTTTCCATACCAAATCCATGTTAAATCAGAAGAGCTCAAATTCACATTCCATCAGTTTACATTTTAAAAACTTTCAATTTTTTCTGTGTCTATATGGGTAATTTCTTTCACGCTCTGTATGTCAGAAATATTGATATCCCGGCTTTCTTCTTTGTGTATACTGGAAAACATTTTCTGTAGAACATTGAATTTTCCTAAGACATTTCCTATAAATTTTTGTCCAGAGAAGCTTTGTATGTTTTTGGTTACTACATCCAAACAAAGCCTACACGCAAAGAGGAAAAGCCCCAAACTTGACTGTGGGCCAAATCTCACAACATCTTCAGAATTAGTGGTTGAACTTGTCATCATTACTGTCAGTATAGCTGATGGGAACTCCAGAACATGCCTGTGGTAAGACAACGTACCACAAAGACACAGGTTTTTTTGCTTGGGCTCTCAACTGGACCTCAGTAGATCTAGTGTCACATTGATATATGCCACAGAACCTGATTGTGGTATCGTGGATAGTTTTAAATGTCTGATTTTTAACATAAGGAGAGGCGTGCCTCTTGTTTCTTCTGCCTGCTGCTGATCTACAGGCATTGTTGTAAATAGGGCTGCAGAATATGTGTACTTCTGTTTCTATAAATGAGCTGAAAGCTGAGAGCGCTGAACCCTGAAGAGCCAACAAGACCACCTAATGTCACAGTGGTTACTTACAATAGGGCAGTTCCAAATTCCATGTCTTGTTTTAGTGATTACTAACACCATGTCCAAGTGCAAAGTTATTAGGGAAAGGCATATGCCATATAGTTATAGTACAAGGGGGTGTTTACATAGGACCAAATGCTCACAATTTAAAAAAAGACATACTGAGACGTTCCAACATTTGGCGTAAAAGGAGTCATTGTTATTTGCATTACAGTAGCACCATGGAGTGTACCACAACCTGTGCCTCATTGTACCAAGTACACTGTAAATATCCTGTCAAGAATTTACAGTTTAAGTATACTAATTTTCTGGAAATAAATTATTGATTTTTCACCTCTGCTGAGAGGTTGGCTGAGTATTAGGTGGTGGTGGTTTCCAGGGACTGATTCAAATGGACATAGGAAGGAAACTATTTTACAAGGCAACAATTAATCACGGAAGAAGGACAGACAGACTTATGGCTGTGAACTTATTTCATACTGCTAGGCTGAGTTTATAGAAAGCCCTCTCTGCTGTCATTTCTGCCTTTGTGATAATTAGAATATTAATTCTAAGAGATAAGAGATCAAAGCAATTAGAATTATTACAGGATAGCTAAAACTCTACTCCATGGCTCAGTCACTGTATGACTCATTGTCACCGTGATCTGCACTTTTGCCACTGGGTATATGTTGGCTGTTGAGAAGTCACTACTGGTTTAATGATTTCCTTCTTCATAGATAGTTCCACACCAGTGAAAATATCCGTACCAATACGTTGTGACCAATTTTTCTGAAATTTGCATTTGGAAGGGATTCGCTGGTTTAGAGTTAATAAAAATTTCAAAAATCTAACTTTCCTTATGAAGGACTCTTGGACATGGTTCCTCTTCCTCCTTTAAACAAACTTAAATTGATCAGTAAAGGCAGGAGACAGCGTTTCAGAAATGCAAAGTGATCACTTAAAGGACAGAAATGTAAAGTATAAAAAAAAACCCAAAACCTCAAATAGTGTTGCAAGTTGAAGTTATATGGTATGGAATAGGACTTTGGCCAGTCTGGGTCAGCTGTCCCAGCTGTGTCCACTGACAGACTCCTGCCCAACCCCAGTCTACTTGATTTGGAATCAGAGTGAGAAACAGAGATGGCCTTGACACTGTATGAGCACTATTCAGCAATAACTAAAACACTGGTGTGTTATCATCACTGTTTTGGTCACCAGTCTAAAACACAGCACCCTAAAGGCTGCTAGGAAGATAACTAACACCATCCCAGCCAGACTGAGTAGACAAATGTATTTAGACTTTCACAAAGCTAGCTCTGAGTGAGAACAAGACTACAGAAATTAAAACTAAACCCAGGGAAGTTGTATCTTACAGCACACTCCTTGTGAATCCAAAATAAGGGAGAGTGATTTAATGTGAACGCTTATCTCTTGCATTCAATAAAGTTAGCAAAGTTCAATATTTTGCTCATGTTTCTGTCTTAGGCACCAGTAACCATGAAGTCAGGTTCCAGGTTTTCTGCTGTTATACTTCTACTTGCCTTGTTTTTCAGCTGTACTCCTTAAAATTAAATATTTCTTGTAAAAATAACAATTCAGTTTTGTGATTTTTTTCTGTAACAGTAAAAGTACTATTTTTAGCATAAAATTGTTTTGTGATCTTGGCTGAAATTAGATAAATGGTGCCCTGAGAGTGTTTTTCAAATTCTGTTTATAGTTGGTTTAAGTTCTCATCTCCTACTTTTTAGAAAATAGTTTTCCTGTACAAGCAATTTCCTAGAGTGATAAGACAGAAAAAAAGACAGCTCTGAGCAATTTAGGAATCAGGATTTCAGGAGAAGTTAGGGGAAATGCCCTATTATCACTTAACTAAAGCTGTATTAGAACACATATGAACAGAAGGATCAAGTCAAGGTTGCCCAGGAAAACTTAATTCTAATATTTCTTACCATACAAGTGCTTGATTTTGTAGCTTCACTGTTCTTTCAGAATAGTTTTTCTTCTGTGTAGTAAAAACTGCACTGTTTTTAATATTGACACAGCCCCCTAAAGTTACGCAGTTCTGTTTGGGCTTCTGGCAGCAAAGCAGGTTCTGCTAAATAATAGATTGTTAACAATAAGATGCTGGGATAATTTGCTCACAGAAGACGGAAATGTCAAATAGCAATATGTATGCATATAATTATGTTATTGTCTTTCAGAACATCCTTACTGTGTGCAGTGTTAGGCACAGTTAATCAAATCAATCTGCATATCTAATTCCCTCTGTCCTTCGAGGTCTGCTTTAGTGTGTTAGCTCTAGAGGGAAGAGGAGATGAGGAGAGTCTGGAAAATGCCTTTGCCTGTGTGTGTACACAGCACTATCAGCAGGTACTTTGGTGTGCAGTTAGATCAGCAGAATTCTTCCCAGTGAAATTTTCTTGCAAACAATTGGCTGGTGAAAAGAAGACAAGTCTTAGGCAGAGCCAGATGAAAAAAAATCACATGCCTTTATTCTTCAGCACGTGATGCTTGTGAATTTGCAGGTGGCAGAAAGGTTTAAGGACTTACTTTAGTTCTTTCTGGTCTGGCTGTATGGCCCTTAAACATAAACAACCAGGACATTTTGTTGATTTTTAATAAGCAAGTCATGTCTGAATTTTTAACTCCTTTCAACCACAGGATGCCATAACCAAAAGCCAGAGAAGGGCCTATTCCAAAACCAGGTGGCTGCTGGTGCCAGCACATCACAACAAGGAGCACTGCAGCCCGTTTCCCTCTCCTGCCCTGTCTCAAGGTGTGTGGCAGGGCTGTCCACCCAGGACCCTCCTCCCTAGACCCCAGCGCCCTCTGCTGTCAGCAGCCAGGTAGCCAAGCACTGGTTCCAGTAAATGGCAGAGATGTTCTGCTGGGGCACTTTTTGATAAAGACAGGCCCAAAGCCCTGCATTTGAGGACCCCAACTGATTTCAGCTCTTTAATAATATTAGTAAAACCCCAGAGCTGAGGCAAAACACAATTCTAAGTGTACGTCACATTTATGAAATGGCCTAGCATGGAAAAGCAGATTGATTTCTTTGGAAGAATCGCTTAACCCAGATTATTTCAGGGACTGGGTTTACTGCATGGTCCCACAGAGTGTGCCCGGCCCACCAGGACTGCTGAATGGAGAGGAGGGCCATGAAGATGGTCAGAGGGCTGGAGCACCTGTCCTACGAGGACAGGCTGAGAGAGTTGGGGTTGTTCAGCCTGGAGAAAAGAAGGCTCCAAGGAGACCTGATAGCAGCCTTCCAGTACCTGAAGGTGGCTACAGGAGAGATGGGGAGGCACTCTTTGTCAGGCAGTGTAGTGACAGGACGAGGGGTAACGGTTTTAAGCTGAAAGAGGGTAGATTTAGATTGGATATTAGGAGGAAGTTTTTTACTGTGAGGGTGGTGAGGCACTGGCACAGGTTGTTCAGGGAAGCTGTGGATGCCCCATCCCTGGAGGTGTTCAAGGCCAGGCTGGAGGAGGCTTTGAGCAACCTGGGCTAGTGGGAGGGGTCCCCGCCCCAGGAGGGGGGTGGAACTGGATGATCTTTAAGGTCCTTTCCAACCCAAACCTTTCCGTGATTTTGTGTCATTGAAAATGGCCAGCCACGAAAGGACATCTTCAGCAGCTAAAAAGGCTGGGCACTTACCTCTCCTGGTCCTCTGTCATATATTCCAATGCCATGGCCCTGTTCCCAAATACCTTCTGCAATCACAGTGTCTGTAAGCAGGGGTGGAATAAATGCATGTCCATCAATCAGTGTCAATCAATCAGAGAGCCCCTGTTCCCACTGAGCAGCGAGTACTAGATCTGTAGCCTACTTATCCAAAGGCTGGCTACGGTAGATCAGGCCACCCCCAGTGAAGTTTCTCTAGGTTTTCTGTAAAACGTATAGCTTAAGTAACTAAAAAAAAACCTCCATCATGTCACTTCTAGGTGACAGGGACCGCCGAACCCTTCCCTCCCCGTCTCTGTCAGGCCGCAGTTCCCG
>NW_010102158.1:0-615 GCF_000699245.1 Pterocles gutturalis
CCCCAGATAACCTGCAGCTACCAAAGAAACTCACTTTTCCCAGGCACTAAGCAGCCCCCCTGCACCCAGTGGCTTTTTATATCCCTGTTTTGGCTAAGAAAACTATTTTTATATTTTATATATATACACATTAAAAAAAATGCTTTCCGAGCCCCACATTTTGGCCAAAGCACGATTCCTGGTCCTAAGTCACACATTTCAAGCCAACCCACATTTCTTCTGTCCGTATTTCAAGGCAGGACACGGTTCAGAAGCCCGAGCAGCGCCCAGCTGAGCTCCAAACCTGCTGGCAGAGCAAACCAGAGTGGTTTTCTGCTGCCCTGCAGGGCTTGTATGATGCAGCTGCTTTTTAAACCAGGTTTTGTTGCCTTGCAAGGGGCTTCAGGGCACCCTCCGACCACCTCCTCGAATTATCCCGTTACGCCGCTTGCTCCGTGCTGCGTTTGCAACTCCAGGCAGAGACAGCACCGCAGGGAGAAAGGGGAGAAGAGGAGCTTCAAAGCAAGCAGAGGCAGAAGGTTGTGTTTTGCTAAAGTGACAGGTTATCCTTTGCAATGTCAAGTTCTTGGAGCCAGAAACTATTTTCCATATGCACACGGATGGCACCCTACACGC
>NW_010102158.1:646-3644 GCF_000699245.1 Pterocles gutturalis
CTGAACCCCAACAGCAGGAAGAACTCATCAACACCATCCCATTAACTGGGACAGGACTTGGGAATGAGGATTAAAGCTTCCCTAGGGTACCAGTCTGGCAAAGGCTGGGACTGGGATCGCCACGGTTGAGCGCAGCATCCTGGCGCAGCAATGATTATTTTGATTTTCACTACAGATTGCGAAACAAGTTTTATTAGTGCCTCAGTGTTTTCGATTGTATTTGTCATTGAAATATTCTGACCCTAGAAGTGTAAATGAAACCTTATATTAATGATCCTATGGTGTGTATAGAGACATTTTACAGCATTACTGACCGTCCAAATTTTGGTAGTTTGGGAAAAAACAACTAATTTTCTTTTAATTCCAGCTTGCAGCAAGCCCTTGCTCTGTTCCCTTCCTGAAGTAACACAGTAGTTCACAAGAACACCCCGCTATTTGCAGCAGAATGTGATGAACCCATGATTTTCAGGTCTGAAAGTCCCACTTTTATTTTTTTAGGGGAAAAAAAACCCCAAACATGTGCCCCATGGGCTAAGAAAATATATTTTCTTTTGGTGAAATAAATGAAAGTCTCAAAAATCCTGTTGTGGTCGGTTTGATTCAAAAGTGCTGCTGAAGGTTTAAAAAAAAAAGTGATTTTGGCCAAGATTTTCCATTTTTTTCTTATTTTGCTTTTCCGCAGAGCTTGAGCACAATGCAGCAAATGTGCAGCTGGAGGTGTCTGCAAATACGGATGCTATGATGAGAGGCATTACGAGTCTGTAAATATCCCTTTATTAATTGTTCTTATTTATTTACATGTTTCTATGGATCAAAAGACCCCAAATTAAGTGTATTTTCAACTAAAGGCAAAGCCATGAGGCAGCAGCTCACCGATGTCTCTGTGGGAAGGAGCATACCACGAGGTCATCTTCTCCAGCCCCAAAAGCACCCACCAGTGATGGGTTTTCTCTATTTATTATCTCTCTGCCCCATCAACCCCCCCAAAAAAGACCATTCTCAGACCCACCGCAGAGCAGCACGTTCAAAAAATAAACAGAGAAAGAAGAAAGAAAATAAACAGAGAAAACCCCTCAGAAGGCGCGATGAGGAGCCACCAAGCCATGAGAAAATGGATGGACCAGCCAGGACGGCTCAAGGACATCGCAGCAGGCAGGAGGAGGGAAAAGCTAAGCTCAACCAGCCTCCCCAGCTCCTGAAAAGATTTGTCCCACTAAATGGGAGGACGTAGAATGGGAAACAACTGGGAAAAAAGGGTCCATGGGAAGAGGAGGAGGCCAAGTGGACATGGCCAATGCCGCACTGTCCGCTCCTGCCATGTGGTGCTTTAGGTTCAACCACAACATTGAAAGCTGCTGAGGGTAAGAAATTCAGCGACTGCAACTCAACAGAGGTATCTGAGTCTAAGCGTCGAGGTCAAAGACGACTGAACGTGCAAGGGGCAAGAAAGCATCTCCCTAGGTGGAGATGCTTTTTCCTCTGAAAGACACGGCAGGGACCACAGGGTGAAAAGGGGTGAACCCATGGCAGGATCCATCCCATCAAACTGGATTCATCTCAAGAAGGTCCAGATGGGCTCAAAATACAAGATAATGATGAAGCGGGGAGTGAGCTCCGTCTTGCTGGAGAGCAGCTACGGATCTACCGCCGGTCCAGTGAAGATGGAGGCAGCAGAGGCTTTGAGCCAACAATAAATGGAGGAATATGTCAAAATCACTCCATGAAAACCAGATGGTGGTCAAACCAGACTCAAGCCGGGGGGAAGTTCCCCCATTTTATTTTTGGAAAGGGAAGCCGCTGGCTTTGAGCACGCATAGCTGCTAAATCAACGCAACCGCCACTAACAGAGCCCAAATGGCTCTCTACCTTCCGGAACATTTTTTAATGAGTTGCACAGAAAATTAAACACAGAGAAGTGATACAAGTCTGTTACAAACAAAAGAAATGAAAAAAAAAAAAAAACAACCCAAAACACCAGGATTTAGGCTGTCCAGCTGCAGACACCAAACCAGCCTTGGCTTGAGAGGCAAGAACGCTGCAGAGCGGTCTCAAGATACAAAGGACGCAGCCGCAGGAAAGGAAGATTGTGCCTAACGAAACCCTCTCCAGAAATCTGTCCCTTAGCTGCCAATTATTTCAGATTTAATGGGACTAAACTGGAGAAAACCAATGGGCACCAACGATGGGCATAGGGAAACAACAGTTCAGCTGGGCAGAGGCTCGCCTTGCGTCCGTGCCAATGCAAGCCCAGCTGGCGAAGGGGTGAGCGCTCTTCTCCGCCGACCTGTGCCAACCCCACCGGGCACTTCACAACCTCTGCCACCCATCCAGGGACCCGGCACCTTTCTCCTGGGGCCAATGGGATGAATCCCACACCTGCATGGACAGCTGGAAAGCCATCCACAGCCCACCAGAGCTCACCACGCTTGCTCAAAGCCAAGATGACCTGCAGACATCTTGTCTCACCTAACTCTGCTCTGGAGCACCCTGAACTCGATTTGTTGAAGAAACCACGCAACCGAATCTGTCCCCTCCCAGGCTGGATGCCCAACGCTCCACCAGCCAGGGCTGGATCTCCTCTCCTTGCTCCCCTCCCTCCTGCCATGCTCCTTTCCTCTCTTCCCTCTACAGCTCCCCATCCCCTCTGCAGGAGCAAGAAGCTCCCGCACGATGCCAAGGGATGGAGGAGAGCAAGAGAAAGGACAAACACCACGACATCCCTGCTGGAAGGCCAAAAAAACCCCACCACAAACAACAGCCTGGCCGCTCACCAGTGCCTATTGTTTCCACAAACTATTTCTTGCTCTAAGTTATAACAAATTATAAACCTCTGAACTAAAGCATGTCATGTGCGTGCCGGAGGAAGAGCCAGTCGCTCCAGGATGGCTCGTCTGGGAGCAGGAGAAGCAAGAGCAGCTTCACGGGGCTGTCCTATCAAGACATATCCGATGTGATTCGGAAAAACTGTCTCAGGGTGTCCTGGGTCCAGCTGGGATAG
>NW_010102159.1:0-15750 GCF_000699245.1 Pterocles gutturalis
TAATAATTTTAATAGTCTAAACTCTATTTTTGTTGATTATTTTGGAATGGTGTCATAGTTTGACCAGGCATCAGTGAAGAAAACATTTCAGAGGACAAGAAAAATTCAACTAAGAGGGATCCATTGCCCCGAGCAGGTGTAAGGGCATGGACAGGCTGAGGACTGTCCCTGTTGGAACCAGCTGGGGACACAAGCGCAGTTAAACAGTAGTGGATGAGTTGCTTTATCACCCCAAATCTGAAGACACCTGAACCAGCCAGCGTAGAGTTCTTGGTCCTTAACAGGACCCATGGCTGCCTTATTCATTGTGCAAGATCTACTTTTGCAAAGCATGCGTAAAAAAAAAAAAAAAAAAAAAAAAAAAAAAATAAAAAAAAAAAACCCCTTTAAAAAACATTTTATTGCTTTTCATGTTTAAAGAGGCTGAGGAAACCTGGACATTTCCCCACTCACCATATTATCTAGCTCTTGTCATGCTCTGTTTCTTCATGTAGCCATTACGAGTGACTAATGCAGCGACACAGCGCTGAGCACGGCTCTCCCTGGGGCTGGGGATCTCATGTCAGGAGGGTACGATCCAATTCACATCGAGATGGATACATTAAATCTTTTTACTCCGTGCCTTGTCAGGAAAAGCTGATCTGCCTGCTATGAAATGTATGGGAGAGCGCCCCAGCCCATAAAAGCAGTTTTATGTACTCATTGATACAGAATAGATTGTCACTAAACCTTTCAGGCATTGTTGTCAAGGTCAATAATCCTGATCTATTTTAGCACAACAGGGGGCTAAAAAAAGGAATTCTGTCAAGATATGACCTTTAAAAGACCTCGTCTTTGGAGAATCAAAATAAAATTTTAAAAAAGTGGAAAGGATGTTATTTTGTTACCTTTGGGCTTATCTGAACTGGCAGTAATTATACTCGTTAGCAAGGAAAGAACTCCAGAAATGATTGGGTGAGTAGCGAGATGTTCCAACCAATAAAGCAAACAGCACTCTAATTTGGTGAGTTCACGTAAAGATGTTTAAAACTCATTTTTTCCAACTGTGATTTTTAGTAGTATTCAACTAGCTTTCCCTTCACGGGGCACAGAGATTGCACACCCAACCGCACTTGCCCTTCCCTCCCACTGCCATCACCCTACGCTTCTTTTCTGCCGGTTTCAGACAGATCGGTTGGTCTTCGCAGCAAGGACTGTGCCTGCCCCTGCACGGCCCTTGGGTCTCGGACGGGATCTTTGTGCACTGCTGGGTATGCTGAAAGCAGTTCAGTTTTTTTTAATCCCAGTCTCAGCTCACTGCTGGGCCAGCTCCTGGTGTTTGTACAGACACAAGAATTTATTTCTTTATCTTGTTTTATACAACCCCTCTCGGGTGCTTGAGGTTAGACATTAGGGCAAACGCTCACCAGTTTTTCTGTTGAATGTAAGCAGATTCATTGTACTGTTTTGCAATTTCACGTTGCTAAATATGGAGCAGAACATGACCTTACAACCTTTCTGTGGGTACACAATTGTTTCATCACTGCTTTTCCTCCCTTTATCAGAACAAGGATAATTGGGGATGGAGTTACATGTCTTAACCCGTGACTCTCTGCCAAGTGCTTAACTCACACATGTTATTTTAGCCAGCACCTACAGACATTATTGTGTCTAATAAAAATATCTGATGTACAAAATCACCAGGCTAGTTAGCCTTGCTTGGGAAGAGCTATAGGTAGGAGAAGAACAAGTGTATAGAACAAGCAGTTTTTTCCAGCCAGCATGAATAAGTCATTGCCTACTTTGCTTCAGGGAGCTAATTTTTCATGTGCCACCAACACTGGCTTTTTTGCTTGACTTGATCTGTATTGTGGCATATGCAACAAGCCGTCCTCCCTTCCTCTGTGTTCCATTTATTTTAGGCCAGGATAAATACATCTCTGGAAATCTGGAGAGAAGAGAGTCTTAAGGTCCTTCATCCATTGTCTTAAAAAGCTGGTTTTACACAGTGTGCACGGAGCTGCCATCCTGTAGCCTGCAAGGAGAATCCCACCTGTTTCTGGGATCTAGTCTCTACCTCTATAGGAGTCCATCCCGATTGCCTTGGCTGTTCTCTTCAAGGTCTCATCCTCAGAAGTAGCGGTGGCAATTATGGGTCTTACATCACTAGTGACCGGACAGGGGATTAAGGTGGCTGTTTCCAGAGGTTCATCTATAAAAAGCTTCCCAAAGAGATAACACATAATACTTTTAGCTTCCTTTTAATCAGAGTAGTGTTAGGGCTTCAGAAGTGCTGGCAGAATCCATTTGGCAAGGGAACAAAGTTCCCTTTGTCTGGAGCCCAGGTAAGCAGTTCAGTTACTGGGAGCATCTATACCCGTGTGGCATCTTCTGCACACAGACAAAGGAAATTTTGCCTGAACAGTTCCTCTTGTTTGGACTGTCCTGAGGCCTCCATCACATCTCATGTTAGATGGGGAGGTGGCTGAGCATGGAACTCCCTTGGGGTGGGAAAGATAACCATGTAAAAAGGGAGCTTTTAACTATTATTTTTCCTGGAGGTTACTATCTCCTACCAGTTCTAGCAGAGAAAAGGGACTGTGGCTGTTTGATTCCTGCTTGGGTGGGAGAACCTTTGGGAGACCACAGCCAGCAGGGATCTTCCCTCTTGTACAAGGAGCAAAGCCAGACTTTGACAGAGTTCTCTGAGGTGGAGAATTCCCTCCCACTTCCCCATCTTTTGGTATAAATGCATGATACTGGATACTTAGGACTCTATTGAAGAAATGTAAGTTGTGGCATCTGTCTTTTTGCACAGATTTGGGCAGTACTGCGTGATTAGCAGCTCTCGGCAAGAAACCAGCTCAGAGATCATGATACCACCCCTGAATCTGAGGCTGAAATTAATTTCCATCCCAAGTCCTTTGCTCTTGGTCACTTAAACATCTCTGGGAGAAGCCAGACTCCAACCAATCACTACTGGTGCTCTTCGGCTCTTCAACTTGGCCTTACCCCAGCAGCAAAATCCCTGGCCCAGGACTGTCCCACGCCCGGTTCAGTTCCAGGCTGTCTTGAGGAATTTCTCTCTCTTTACCTTTCGGAGCAGGGCAATGACAGCGTTCCATTGGAAAGTATTTCTTGGGTCACTGAGCTAAACTTTCCACCACAGGGAACCAAGTCCTGTAATCCTGTTGATAGACAAAGGCATACACAAGAAGTGAAATGGCTATTAATCTTGTTGGATTATCTCCTGGCATATAAATGGACAGACATACAAATGGATGAGTAATTCCAAGCAGTGAGTAATCACCAGATAGCAATATTTCCATAGCTTGGGGAAGTCCAGACTATGTGTGCTGTTTGGTGTCAGCTGAGATGAAAAATGGTGGGTTTAGTAGGTCAGCGAAGATACACCCACACAGAAACACAGCTTAATAAAGCGAGCAAACACACGCAGTGCTGCCTAACAGAATATTCCATAAACCCCATGCATTATACTTTATAAAGAGAGACCATATGTACAATTATGTGATAAAGTTTAACAGAATCTGTGAGCTCTGCCAGCGTCCTGAACCATGAAAGCTGCAGATATTTATAAATGTCAGCAGGATCTCCAGTGAAACCGTCACATATGGTATTTACTTTAGGACTTTATTACTATTTATTAATGTATAAGATCATAGATTTGAAAGTATAAATAGATGGAGGGATTTTCTGTGGACAGCAAAAACATGATTTAGAATATATGCGTCTGGGAGGCAAGTGGAGTATCTGATGCATAGGAAACATTAAACAAAGGCTTTTTCTTGGAAATCTTCTTATACGCTCTAATTCAGTTTATGTTTCCACCATCACAAGCAGGGCCCATGCACAGGCAAGGAGGAATTACATAACTTTTGTTTATATTTCCATTATTTTAGTTGATGTATTTAGAACAGCTTGATAAATTAATCATGACTCATGGGCCAATTTACAAAATTTTGTTAGCCAGTTTGCATACATTCCTGCATTTACCGACCTTAAAACATGATGCACTTGAACTTGGGACACTCGGCAAATTGTCCCTCCATTGAACCTGACCTGTGCCGAGCGCTTCCTGCCTTGTGGCACCCGCTCCCAGAGCGCTATGAACCTGGAATTCAGCATCCGCAGCACAGGTCCTGTGGCAAGAAGGGAATTACTTTGTGTTTATGCATGATGAAAAATTTACCTTGTCAGGGGAGCTACTGGCTGACTTCTGTCTCCCTCCTCCCCCTAAAAAAAACACAGGGTGACCATTGTGTCACTGAGAGAATTAAACTTTAGGTCTAATCACACAGGAATACATTTAATTGCATTATTGGGCTTTTTAACAATGAGGTATCTTCTACATACTTCCTTAAATCAAATGAAAAATTTTAGTAGGATTGATTTTTAGATCCAAAATTTTCCTTTTTCTTCTGCTACCAATTGCCCACGCGTTTCTAAGGGGATGCTCTTTTAGTCGCCTGGAATTTCTGACTTACCCACCAGTTTATATCAGTTCTTACAGATCATCTGTCCCCAGAAGTAAATAAGGTTCAGCTTCAAAAAGTGCAAAAGAACTTGTCATTTTCTCTCCAGGTTTCCAGCCACTTTAGCTCCTTCATATTATCTCCCTGACCTCACTGTCAATTCTCATGTATTCTCCACGGCCCTACGAGCAGTAGCAGCTTGTGACATTGCAGCACAGTGTCACAGCTCTCCCTGACTCCAAGTCTGCCCCCCCACCCCCTGTGCCAGATGCTGCTGGCCATGGCAGAGCAGCTCTGAGCAGCTGGGGGCTGCCACACCACAGGGTCTTGGATGGTCCTGCCCAACTCTTGGCCTCATGGGTCGTGCCAAGCTGTTGGCCTTCCTCTCCAGCTTCGTATCACATTGTGTGGTAGCCCGTGATGGATGGCGTCGGCTTGTGATTGTCTTCACCCCTCAAAAGGGGCAGAAAAAAATTGCACACGGAGCTCTTCTCTGTTTGCTGCGGTCAGTAGGTTTCAGCACCATGTTCTTTCAGCACATTCTAGAGCCAAGGGTTCCCCATTTACAGGCACCGTCAAATTCTTGTGGACCAACCAAATCCGCATCTCCATTGGAGGATTTTAGGAAATCTCTGGACTTACAGGGAAGAATAAGTATGCAGAAACACTCCACTGGGAGCAGCACTCTGGAGCTCCTGATGTGTTAAATGGGAATTTTTCATTTTAAGTTTCCTTAATTTTAAGAAAAATTATCTCAAGGAACTTTGAAGAAAACCAAGGTTTGCGTTTCAAGATAAACATAAGATTTAACTAAAACTACAGATGAAATGTGTAGGTTAAAGAAACCATGACTCATTTTACAAATACCAGCAGCGATCTCCATGAACAGAGGGGATGGGAAGAGGATCAGGAGGATCTAGTTCTCCCCTTGGCCCTCCCAGTGGCTTAAGGGGCTGAGCAGAAGCAGCCCCATCATCTTGCCGCAGGACAGCCGCCCGTAGCACCCAGCCCCTCCAGGCAGCACCTGGCCCACGAATGAGTCCATACAGATGATGAAGCCAACCGTGTTGGAGAAGGGGAAGGTGGTGGAGGGAGATGTTCGGGGACGGGGGGTGTGCAGCAGAAGAAGGAAGAATGGATGCTCTGATCTGGATGTAGAGAGAGAGAGGCTGGATTGCAAAAGGTTGTTGAAGAACAAAGCGCTGCAGAGGTCAAGGGAGTAGCAGACGGTAATCGTTTGATGGTATACGTCATCATCACGTCCATCATCCGGTTTTGTTACAGTGTGCTCTTGACTCCAGAGGAACACGTGTGCTCAACCAGGGCCTGGGCTGATGTGCAATGCCATGCACACAACACGGGTTATGGTGCTCTGCGGCTACTCATAGGTAAGTTTATTAATTTTTGCTTTTTTTTCATTATGAATGGGTAATAAAACATGTTTATTGCTCTAATGACTACAAAACCAAGTGTTAGCTATTTTCCGAGACCAGTAGTTTTTCTACAAGTGACAGGTGACTTTGTGCTGACCTTGGGCTTGGGACAAACGTTTCATTTCAAAAGATGCATCCAAGAGGTAAACGATGGGAATACTGCCACAAAGCTTGTTCCTAGCTGTCAGGTTCCCACCAAGGGACGAAGTTTCTATGTATCCTTTTTAAATTTTTAAAAATCAAACAAATGGAAAAATACTGTAATCTGGGCATGTTGGCTTGTCTCAAATTGTATTGAGTGCAAATATCTTAAAATATGGAGTTGTAAATAGGGCCACGGCACATAGTAAAGAGACTGTGGAGTGTTTAACATGCTACTTTATTCAAATCAGCAAGTCCCATTACAGTACATTACCGTAATGTCTTCTGTCAGAGCCTTCCTTCTTTGCTTCATTAGGCCACCGCGTCGCTCAGACACACAGCTGCTCTTTGCATGAGGTATTAGGAACTCTCTCCCAGTGAAAGGTACTATCGGCATCAATTATTTCCATTTCAGCTGTGCCGCGGTGAAAGTCAGCAGCTGCACGCTCACGCTGTTGTTCGGTCTCTGATGTGCTCTGCAATCCAGACAGCAAAAGCTGAAATACCGACAAGTTCTCTCTTCCAGGGGTTGTTCCTGCAGCCTTGAAAGGTAAAATATCATTTCATCTGTAGGTGTTGTATTTAACCACAAGCAGAGGAAATGCATCACTTGCTGAAGGCGTTTTTGTGTTGGATTATAATCGTGATCTTTGACATATGGTGAGAACCAGGAAGCAAAATGAAGATCAAACATGACCTTCACCTGTACTGCATAGATCTACGTTGCCTCCCAAATGTAGACAGATTTTTTTATAAGTGATTAGTGCTTTTGGGCATTTTTATTAATGCTTTTTTTTTTTTTTTTCAGGAGAACAACTGTAAACATCTTTTAAAAGATTCATTTTGAGAGTGTCTCAGCAGTTCATAAAAAGCCATGTGCCTGTACTGGCTTACAAGTCGGGAGATTATAACGCTGTTGTCACTGCAGAGAATCTTGATCCATGGCTTAGATTCTCTTTCACACCAGAAACGTGTGGTCTTGGGTTGGACTTAGAGACAGGGGAGATGGCAACATGCAGTGAAAGCCGTGAAAGGCCCGACATTTGCATCTCCTTCTTTGCTAGTTAGGGACATGGTTCAGTGGGTTGGGTGGTGTTGGGTTGACGGTTGGACTTGATGATCCTTGAGGTCTTTTACAACCTTAATAATCCTATGATTCTATGATTGTCTGGGAAAATCTTGAGTCTCAGTCTTCCAGGTGTTGCACTGGTCACAGAGGGGGCTCAGTTCATGCTAATAACATGACCTTGCTTTATCCCCACCCTCAAAACCCACCTTAGAAACGGCTTCCTTCATGGGACCTTTTAAGGCTGACACTCGTAGGGAGTGTGTCTCTACGAGGCCACGTACTGCATGATGTTATTCCATGGCTCACGTGTCACAAGGACCTTGTCATCTCACAAGTCTGTAAAGTACTATTGCAGTTTGCATCAAACAGCAACAATAATAATAACTTCTGATAAAATGGCCTTAAAAGGCACAATATAGAATTAAGCTCCCCATATAGAGAATGTTGGAAGCCTGTATATAGGACTTAAGAGCACAGGTAACAATTATTTCAGGATCCCTTAAGTGAGTATGCCATAGAAACAATTTAAAATGTTTTTGAATAGATTGTTTTATAGCAACTTTTATCAGATGGTTATTACAACAAATAAAAATATCTCCCCACGTACAATCCTGTATTAAATATAATCCCAGGTTTTCCCCAGCTTTGAAAAAGTGATGTGACTGTAGTTGCATAAATAATAGTTTCTCAAAATAAAATACTGATACTTGTAGTTAAAGTAGTGTCAACATCAGCTTTCATTGTCAGGCTGATATCGCTAAAAGAGGCAGAAAAGCATAATTTATGAATAAAAATAATGAAAAATTATACCAAATTTACATCAGTTTGAAATAATCCCAGGAATTCTCAGCAGTCAGGATGCTGCCTCTGCCAAAGCATGTGTGCTGTCCTACCGTAGCCATGTACTGAAAAATCTGAGGTTTAGGAAATCGGTCATTTTGCACAGTTTTGTTCACAGCAGGTGTGAACAGAGATAGACTTATTCTAGGCGACTTTGAAATTCAAGTGAAATTGCCAATCCTATAGTCATCGCCACTCTAATATACGGCTCCTACACAGCTGGCATATGCTGTACCCCATTAATTAAATTCTAGTGATTAAAAAAGACACTTTTTTTCAGCAGCTGAGATTACAGTAGGCTGGGTTTATATTTTTATTTATCTTTTTATGATGAAGTCTGTGGCTGTTGAAGCTGACATCTATTTTGGAGTATCACTGTAGGTAATTTGCTGCTAATGCAATGACAAGCAGTGCAGATGGATTCATATCAATAGCGGCTCATCCACAGCATCCCGGTGAACTGGGCTGGTTTAAAAGGGATTTCTAAAGGGATTGTTGCAAGCTTCAAAACTCAACACAAGAGGGCTCCAGTTCCTTTTGTCAGGAAAAAAAATCAGAGTTGTTGAGAAGAGCCCAGCGACGGGAGCAGGTCCCTCCTGGGGTAGCGCTGGAGCTCGGTGACCAGGAGCAGCACGAACCGCTGGCAGGAGATGTCTGTGCCTGGCTCGGCATACCCCAGGGGATGCAAACAGAAGAACCTGGAATACTGACAGCCTGAATGTATCTGTAAAAATGAATGAAAGCGTGCAGTGTATGCAAGCCTGAGGTTTTTTCAAACACCGATACATTAGGGAAAGGTCGAGAGAAGTTCACTCTGCCTGCTCCAGCTGCATCCTGATGCAGTCTGTGTCTCTTTCTCCTCCTCTGACACCAGCCCTGGACCGGGCAGGCTGATGGGTGCGTTGCTGTGAGACCTTGTCCATGCGTACGTGGGTGGGAGAGCAGTGGCCTTGGGTCACCCTGGCACAGGGCTCTCAGCTCAGGAGGACACAGCATCCCAGCAGATCCCAGGGAAGGTTGTCCCAACAACTTGTGCTGCTGCAGTGTCTTAGAATCACAGAATCACAGAATGGTTTGGGTTCGAAGGGACCGTAAAGACCATCCAGTTCCAACCCCCCTGCCATGGGCAGGGACACCTCCCACCAGCCCAGGTTGCTCAAAGCCTCATCCAGCCTGGCCTTGAACCCCTCCAGGGATGGGGCATCCACAGCTTCTCTGGGCAACCTGGGCCACTGCCTCACCATCCTCAGAGGAAAAAACTTCTCCTAATATCTATTCTAAATCTCCCCTCTTTCAGCTTAAAGCTGTTACCCCTCCTCCTATCCTTCTACCCCCTGATCAAGAGTCCCTCCCCATCTCTCCTGTAGCCCCCTTTCAGCACTGGAAGCTGCTGTAAGGTCTCCCTGGAGCCTTCTCTTCTCCAGGCTGAACAATCCCAAGTCTCTCAGCCTGTTCTTGTATGGGAGCTGCTCCAGCCTCTGACCATCTTCATGGCCTCCTCTGGCCCCCCTCCAATAGGTCCATGTCCTTCCTGTGCTGAGGATCCCACAGCTGGATGCAGCACTGCAGCTGGGGTTTCACAAGAGCAGAGCAGAGGGGGACAATCACCTAAAGCCATCACCTAAAGCTTTTCCTCAAGCCATCCTGCAGCTGCCCACTGACCACCGCCTGTGTTTCATAAGCTCTGTGTTTGTAGGCTGTGCTCCACAAGGTGAAGGAGAAGACACGTCAAAGAAGCCCTTAAATCAGAGGCATCCTAAGTGTGAATATCAAGGTTGCTATGATAAAGGCTTGGCTTTCCATCAGCAAACTGTATAAAAGTAGCTTTACCACCTCCCCTAGTTCTTGTTGAGAAGGAGAGGTGTGATCTAGGGCTGGAGCCGTGGCTGGGGAACTGAAGTGCCTTTTCTTCTGTTCTTGGTTGCATGATGATCTCCTAAATGACCAGGGGACTGATCATTTCTGCCTCTGAAAAAGAGATAGTGGTGTTGCCATTGTAAAGTGTTTTGAGATCTCCTGGTGGGAAGACCGCTATGTAGGAGCAGCAGTTTACTGCTGTTAGCATACATGGAAATCACTGGGAAGAGCTGGCTGTGCTGGAGCCTGCTCTGCCCCACAGACTCTCTGAGGCTGGGTCCTTTTTCTCAGGCGGCCTTGGGAAGGCTGCTCAGGTGAATAGTTACACAAACACGCTGCTGTCTTCGTATGCACAGAAAGTACCTGCTCTCCAGGGTCTGTGCACTCGCTAATGGTGATAAAGGAGGAAGGAGCTGCATATTTGCTAGAAAACAAGGTCTTCAGAGGAAGGAAGTAGGAAAGACATTGTCAATCATCTCTGACCATAGCCCATAACTGAAGGAAGGAAGGTTGGCATGGGGGTTGGAACTAGATGATCTTTAAGGTCCCTTCCAATGATTCTATGATTCTGTGTCAGTCATTTCTGATGCTCATCTTTCATTTCCCCTTGAAAATTTTGTTCCAAAATCATTACAAGGCAAAACTGCTTTCTAGGGAAGACGTTTAGAGCCTGCCACTCCTTTTCTGTGCTATAAAGCATTTGAACGAAATGTTTCGATTGATCATAGTAATTAAATTATTTCTGTTGTGATGGGTTTCCAGCCTGTGTGTCCAGGGCAAGGGGCATCCCATGGAAGTACTGTGTTCCGGATAGGCAACTCAGTGCTCCCAGGAAGGATGGGGGAAAAAAGCACTTCTCTCAGCAGTCACTGGCTGCTGGCAAGTTTCAGGAAAAGGTTTGATGAGGCTGCAAGCTGTAGCGAGCTGCAATGAAACCATGCAGCACCTTATGTACGGACCATGAGAGTATGAGCAGGCTAGATATGAGTAATGAGGCTGGTAATAATAATAATAACAATAATACCTGATAGAATTAGGTATTAATTATTAATTTGAAGCACTCCATGTAATATGTCCATGGTACTCGAAAGGTTTCATAGCTGGACCTCAGCAAAGCTCACAGTGCATTCGTAGTAACATTGATTTTAAAAACTTTCTGAATGTTCTCAACCCCAGACCAGTAGCATGAGGAGGAAAGCCCCTCCTCATGCACTTGTACTCCCCTTCCACTTGTACTCAAATGAGCTCTCTAAGTTATCTTAGTTATCACCCAGCTTCCTTCAGTGGTTTGGCTCATCAAGGTCTCTATTCTGCACACTCTCAGCACCAGACCTTGTCCCTGGAAGGTGCATGCTCTGCCACCTTCTGCTGTCTCCACTGCAGGTACCAGCTTTCTGCATTTAGTAGAGCTTTTCAAACTTCTTCCTGCTGCTTTGCCCCTTTGCTAGGCTCACAAACACAGATGGTGGTGGAAAGGGTTCTGGCAGAAGTAGGAGCATCTCACCCAAGATGTACCCCCCCTTACACGATTCAATGCACAAATGAGTGTTGGCACCAGGCAGTGTATTTTCTCAGGACTTTAACATACTTTTTACAAGGAGGTAACTCTCGTGTCTCTGATGGGAGGGATTACGTGCACTTAACGAGTTGCTGGTGTTATGACACCGACATGTGCGCACGAAGCTGTGTGGCTGGGTGTGTTATGTCACAGCCCATATCCTCAGCTGTGTAAGCGACCGCAGAGCCACTTCACCGGCAGAGCCCTTAGCACTTCATTCCTTAAGAGCTTAATCTTGCAATCCTTCCTACTGCTAGCAGCCCTTACTCGTGTGAGTAAGATCTTCCACTTCAGCCCATGTAGCCCATAAGCTGCTCCCTGTTCCTAGAAAATCCTCAGTGCCAGGAAGCTTTCCAGCCTTCGTGTTCTTGCTGTCATGTTCTTTGCAACCATAATATTTATTCACTAAAAGCGACCTCATTCACTCTGACCTGGCTTTTGAATCAAGATGGTGGCAAAAAGCCTGCTGGCTTCGGTTCTGCAGACCTTAGCGAAGGAGCTGCATCCTGTAAAGCGCTGAGCACTGTCATCGGGTCAGGGCAAGGGCTAAAACACAGACCAAAATGTTGATCGCACAAACTGACTCCACTGCCACTCTCTGAAAGTCGCTCCCGTGCCGAATTCCTGCAGAGAGCTCGGCACTGGCCGGGGCTGAGCTCTGGTAGTCAATAATTTGCAGGGTTTCATGGCACAAGTTATTAACCCTTACAATTTAGTGGTTCTGTGCAGCTCCAGTCCCTTAAATATCATCTCTGTACAAACCACATGCTGTGACCCTCCGAAAATGAAGATTCTTAATGAAATTCAGCTTTAGAAAATGCAGGTGTTGCAACACCTGTTTTTACTCAGATGGCACGTTAATGAAATTAGCTTCCCAAAGCCATACTGGATGGGCAGAAACGCACACGAGAGCTCGAGGCATCGTTGCAAGCAACAAGTATCTCTTTTCTTTCTGGTGTCAGAGTTAAGAGACAAAAAGTTTCATGGGTGGTCCGTAGCAAAGGGAGAAATCTTTTCCTTTCCTTTTCTTTTCCCTCCTCCACAAACAAGCAGTACAGAATACATTGCTTTCAGCAGGCAGAGTGTCCCTATCCCGTTTAATTGCACCTTTCAGTGAATTTACTAACTGCTCCTTTGCCATTTGTTACCCAGCGGCCAGAGTGTGGAAGGTGGTTATCTGAAGTGTGCCCTGGGAGGCTGAACTCGCTGCGACGTTGGCGAGACCCAACCCTGGGATGTGTTTGATTACATTTGTGCCCAGTCTGAGAGGTATGTTTTTGATCTGCTGTAAAAATAAAGCCAGAAAGCTATAGGAGATTTAGTTTTCTTGTTTTTTTCCTTGGAGAAAGCAGCTGTCTGTATTTGGTCGGATTCAAAGCAAACTGCATGTTTTATGTCACCTGTATTGCACGGGCACGGGTGTCACACACCCTAATGTTTAATTAGTGCCTTCATGTCCCTGTGCAATGTCTCCAGGCAGGTACCAGCAACGTTACACAGATCACATCGGTTTAATTTCCAGTCTCCTTCAGTCTCTCTAGCTGTCCTCCGGAGCTGGATGGGGATCCCCATTCTTTAGAACCTGGTGACCGTGGGAAAAGCTTTGGTGCACGTTGACATTTCAGAGTGTTCCCATGAACAGTGAGTGTCTGTGTCCAAGCCCAGGCAGATTTTCGTTCTACGTGAGGAGAGGAGCAGCTGGCCGGGTGGTCAACCCGTGACGCTGTCTGGTTGGCACAGATGTGGTCTGTGAACGAGATGGAGTCTCAGGAAGCTGGCTCATGCCTTGGCTTTGCTGCAGGCTCCTTTTGGGGCTCTGCCCATGGCACGTCGCTACCACTGGCTCCCTCCGAGCACCAGGTACTCTGGGACATTTTTGTCTAATCACTTCTACTTGTAGAATTAGATGTGCATGCCCCATCCCTGGAAGGGTTCAAGACCAGGCTGGATGAGGCTTTGAGCAACCTGGGCTAGTGGGAGGTGTCCCTGCCCATGGCAGGGGGGTGGGAATAGGTGATGTTTAAGGTCCCTTCCAACCCAAACCATTCTGTGATTCTATGGTTCTATGTGGGCAGGTGGGAGAGGTTCCTGCTTCCCCTTCTTGATCTACTTTGATGTTCACCCCATCACAGCAACCAGAGAGATGAATCAGCTCCATAGCATGGTTCTGTAGCAGAAGCAGATCCAGAGCCCCACGCCTTGTCCTGGGTTGGGGACAGTATGACACCTGGACAGCCACCATGCCTGCCTTGCTCTTAGGCTGCAGAGGGAGAAGAAACCTCAGCCATGCCCAGAGCAGGCACAGGCATAGCATTTGACCCTGTAAATTCATCCCCACAGCAGTAGAACGTGTTCATAGAGGTAGCTCAGGTTTTGAATCTTTCCACTGATGAAGCAAGTTGCCGTTAATTCTGTAATCATTTTGAAGGGGAATTTGCTGTTTGTTGGAGTGTTGGATCAGAGACATCCTCAGGACTGGCACTCCCCATTTGAACACGGCTTGGACCACACATAGAAAGAGTTATTTAAGAAAGCAGAAAAAGACAGACAGGTTAAACTGACTTGTTTCACAGCCAGATCAGATGGTTGGCAGTGTTGAAAATGTTTTCCGATGTGTATTGCCTCCTGGTAAAGTGAAGCATGTACGAGTGTGACTTCAGCGTAGCTGACCAGAGATCCAAGAGAGGTTCAGTGCTGAGCAACGGCTTCAGGGGGACTGCACAGCCCCTACCAGCCTGTGCATCTCTGATAGACATCAGCCCATGGTATAGGGCCCACAAAGCCAAGGGGTACCCTGGCCATCGACCCTCCTTTTGGAGCATCACTACCCTTACCCAAGAGAATGGAGAGAGCTGCTTAAAAATACTTTGCTTTTCACATCCCTCCACCAAATATTTGTATATCCTGCAACTCCATTTTAAAAATTGTAAATTTATAATATTTATAAATATAAGCTTATATTTTATACGTAGCTACTACTTAGTATTTTGGTGCAATTTTTTTTTTTTTTTATTACATCTGTACTGGATGTGTGTTCAAATGTGTCATTTCCTCCCAAGGACTGTAATTTTTGCACTGTGGGTAAAGAAGTCTCAAAAGAATAAGGTTTTTCAGGCAAAATATCCAAGGCACAATATCTGCTTTCATAAAGCTCTGGACATGCTGTTTGCCATTTTCTAATCTTATTCCTGTTTTTTTTTTTAATGCTGCTGGAGACTAACTTCTGGTCACAAAGTCCTTGTACAGAAAAAAGTGAATATTTTGACCAATAGCCTGAAATCACACATTCTTTCATTGAAAACAGTTAATTAGGAATTGAGCTCCGAAGTTAATTTCACCAAGGTCATTCACTGTTCTATTGGGTCCAGTGACCCTGTCTTAAGTAATCACGGCATTAACATACAAGGTTATAGCTTTCTTTTCAGTTGATGACATAATCTCTTTAATTGGTGTCAGGAGGCCTGCTTATGAAAGAACCATGGAAAACACCTATAGACTATAATTTTACTTTCCTCATTCACCGAGCAAATGAAACAAGCCTTAAGAATGTACTAGAGGCTCATTACATCTCCTAGCCTGTCAACACAAAGCCCCTCCGTTGCAGCCAAAGCATTAGGAATGATCAATTCTGTTTGCTTTTAACTTCAGCCTGTGAACTATTAACCTTTTCAGCAAAAACTGGTGAATAGTAAATGTCAGATAATCCTCTCTGAGAAAGTTAAGAGGGTAGATAATGCATTTTAATTGATTAAAACTTGCACGAACAAAAGTTTAACATATCAACAGGAGAATCCCTTGCCATTCCTATTTTTGGTGGGACGCGATCCAACTATTCCGCGTTGACCCCATTGTCTACTTTAATTTTATCTTTTCTGAGATAAAACCTTTCTAAAAACTATGCCTGAAAATTAAATAACCTGCTTAGCAGAAATTCTGTGTGTAGAAGACGAGGTCCCTAGCGCAGCTGGTGTGCGCTGGCTCAGCAGGAGAGGAGCCGCACGGAGTTAAGCTCGAGCAGGATTTACACAGGTTGTAGTTGTAGGTAGATTGAAAACAAATATCCCTGTTGACCATATTTACAAAGCTCCAGAAATGGATGTAAATACTTTATGTGTTCTCTTCATTTTACAGTACTAGGAGTTTCTTCTTAACCTAAATATTTTGTGGGGGTTTTTTTGTTTTTTGGGGGTTTTTCTCTGCAATTTGGACTCTTGCGTGTTCTTTGATTGATCCTTCACATGGGATTTTCTTTGTAACTCCTATGAAATCTGTCAGCGCTCTCAGAGTGACAGAGGGTCTTAAATTCTGTAGTAAACAACACTACACTGTTTCTGGAAATAGCAAAATTTATTTATATAATAATATGATTGTTAAATTATA
>NW_010102160.1:0-222 GCF_000699245.1 Pterocles gutturalis
CGCCGGGCAGCCCCCCTCTGTCCGCCTCCTCCCTGGCCGGCCCCGTGCCAGCCCCCCCGGCGTAGGTCCCGTTGCCCAGGCCGTGGGTGCCCCCGCAGAAAGCCTCCTGGAGCTTCCTTCTCGGCCGGATCCTCAGCTCCGGGTGGACGTTGCCCCAGACCTTGGCCCCGAGGGCCCTGTCCTTGACGTGGATGCTCTGGTGGAGGTCCAGGCGGCGTTTGT
>NW_010102160.1:369-893 GCF_000699245.1 Pterocles gutturalis
CAGGATGCTGCTCTCGCACCGGCTCGGCTTCTTCTTGCTCTTGGCCTTGGGCTGCTTGCTCTTGGGGCACTTCTCCATCTCCGGACTGGGAGAGGGCACAGAAACCTCCTGTGGCGCTTCAGGCTCCTTTTTCTTCACCTTGACGTCTTCAGGAGGAGCTCCTTCACGCACCGTTTCGTTTTCCCATAAAAAGCCGTCATCTGAAACAGAGCAACACGGGCGCCGGTCGGTCACGCTGCCGGACAGCCCCGTGCTGGGGCTGAGCCCCAAAGCACCGAGCAGGCACTAGCAATAAAGGAGCTTCCAGCAAATCTCAGAAAAGGGTTTGGAAAGGGGCAAGTGCCGCCACAGCGTCCTGCCCGCACGCCTCCAGCAACCCCTGGGGTCACTCACCCACGCCAGGCTCCGCCGGGTCCTCTTCCAGCTCCGCCTCGGGTTCGTCTTCCTGGTGCCACTTCTCTGTTTGCGTGTTCAGGGACGTGAGGCCCGTCATCGCGACGGGGAGCTCTGGGTGCAGAGAGAAG
>NW_010102160.1:951-1275 GCF_000699245.1 Pterocles gutturalis
CCCCAGGGGAGGTTTAGACTGGATACGGGGAAAAACCTCTTCACCGAAAGCGCTGAGCAGGATGGTGACCCAAGCCCATCCCTGGGGGTGTTGAAAAGACGTGGCTGTGGCGCCTGGGGACACGGTTTGGTGGTGGTCTGGGCAGGGCTGGGTTAACGCTTGGGCTCGGTTGAGCTTAAAGGTCTTCTCCAACCTAAGCCCTTCTGTGGCTCTCTGGGCAGCGCGGGAGGTGTTGGGGGAACTGGAGCGAAGCCGCACACCAGGACCGACAGCAGAGGGAGGGCTGGGAGGAGGGACACCGAGGTGCCACGTGCTGTCACCGCG
>NW_010102161.1:0-5670 GCF_000699245.1 Pterocles gutturalis
AGCAGAGGCAGGGCAGCAAGCCCTCAGCTTGTATGCTCCCGCTCCTGCTCCCACTAGCTCTGGAGCCTTCAATGAGCTTTGGGCAGCGGAGGGGCGAGTTCACGCCTGTTCATGACCTGAACCTCTGGCTCTCATTTCTCCTCATCTCCCTTCCCCTACTAATGGCTCCCGGGGGAAAGTTCCTGCTGCAGGAAAGGGGAAGAAAAGAAAAACCACAAAAGCAGAGGGCTGAGGAATGCAGGGGGAAGGATGCAACCTCCAAGGGGGTGGTCTGCTGGAGCAGATGCAGGGATGTTTTAGCGAGGGAGTTACAGTGGGGGCAGACACCACCCCCCTTCCACCCACCCACATATCCAGGCTTGGGTTCCCACTGCTCCCTGCCCGCCGGTGGGGAGCTGCAGAGGAGGCTGCAAGTTGAGGATGTGCCCCTAAATCACCAGCATCCTTCTAAGAGCAGGAGCCCAGGGGCTCTTTTGGGACCGAGGTCCAGTGCTATGTATCGTGGCGGGGGGCCTGAGCACCCCCTCCAGGCACGATGGGTAGATGGAGATGAGGCCCTGGGAGAGGCACTGATGGGAGCGAGCAGCCTGTGTGCGCAAAGCAAGCCCCTGCAAGGAGGAGAAAAGAGCAGCTCTGAGGCTTTCTCAAAGCTTTATGTGTATAATAGGTGCATATAGGTGTTTGTGTGTACATGTACATACAGATATATGGGTGTGTACAGATGCATGTATGTAAGTTTGCTTTCAGCAGAATGTGGATGTTATCCAGGGTAAAGTCCATTACACAGATATTGTAATTAACCTCTGAATACATACTGCAAACTGAGGAATCTCGGTGCTGAGGTACATACAAAGTGTAGTCGGTAAGTGTATTATGGTGGGCATTGTACAGCTGAGGCACACAAAGAGGCTGATGGCTGGAGAATGGGAATCAAGGGGAGAAAAAAAATACTGTGTCTTTAAAAATCAGTGTAAGTGAGTCCTGGAGATAAAACTAAAGTGAATTCTACAGAATGACATGGTTATAGCCTGGTACCACAATTACATTCATTTAGGTGCCTTACCTGTGCATTCCCACTGCTGAAGAATACGCGCAGATTGCGTCGAGCTTTCCCCTTCACCCTAAATTGCCAGAATTTATAGCACGTATTTGGGAGACTAGGGCAATTTCCCCATTCTGTTTTTAACCCATGTTTCCCAAACCACTTTAACTCCATCTGAGTGCAATTTAGGTGAAGATAAGTGGTATTAATAAAGTCTGAGCGAGCTTCAGGAGGGAGTGAGGCCAGCACGGCAGTAGTAATCCTGAGTCAGAGAGACGATTTCTGGGTCAGCTGGCCGCTATGGCACAGGGCTGGTGTCCCCAGCCCACTCCAGTGTCACTCAGGCAGGGATTTCCACCACAGTTTTGTCATTGGCTTCGCAGGGCTGTGGATATCCCCTTCTGAATTCTGCATGGGCTGGTAACGTTTTATTTTGGTTTGAATTTGTAACCCTGCTCACCTTCCAAATGGCTGCTTAGCAGGCAGGAACAGGAGAAGGGGCTGGAAAACATGACTAAATATGGCTGTGTTTCGGATTGCTACAGACTGCAGGATTAGCGGCCCCTTCTTGCAAGCAGCCACAGCTGAAGTTCCCAAGGTTTGAGGAGTACCGAGAAGAGCTGCAGTCCAGCCCTCCCCCCACCCCCCTTTTCTTTTTTTTTTGTTTTCCACAGAGAAATCTGCAACTTATTGTCTGGGCTAGCAAACTTGGCACCTTCCAGCTGCCTATAAAATTGCATTAGGCGTTTATATTTCCTGTAGTGGATTATGTGTTGTCTGGATTTTGGATGATTGTAGGGGAGGATTAGCCTTTTTTTTCAGCGGGGGCTACAAATTGCATTTGAAATAATTTCATTTTCCCGGAGATAAGAGAGCACTGGCAATTGGTAGGGCAGACAGACACGTTCTGAGACAAATGCAGGCAGCTTCCCCTTGCACAGCCACTCTGCCCATGCACGCAAGGCACAGCCCTGGTTCAGCCCAGCACCAGAGTCCTTGTCTTGTTTAGAAGCGTGTCAATAACCTCATTGATTGCAATGATATTTCTCATGCTTAAAGTTAAGCAAGTGCTTAAATGTCACGCTGAATCACGAGAAAATGATTTCTCCACACTCTCAGAGAGTCAGTTCTCTTGACCTATCTGGCTCTGTGCTTGTGCACGCATTGGGTTTTGATATGAACTCGTAGTAGTTATGCAGATGTAGCACGTCCGGGGGATTTTCTTTACAAACTGGGGTTTGCCTAACTTTGCAAAAATATCCTTTTGGCTCATATGTAGAGTATTTATTGTGCTTTATGGCAGTTTTCTAATTTGGATCTGAAGCCAAAGAGGCAGTAACTATTTTGAGAGTGGAGAAATTGAATTTTTTTTTTAAAAAGCATATTTTCAAATCTTATTTGAAATGTGTGCTGCATCAGCAACAAATAGCATCGTGGAAGAGTAAAATCAGATTGCAAGTGTTTATGGGTACGATGCTATCATAAATTCACATCACTTTTCTGTGCAAAGGAAAACTGATAATCTTTTGCAGAAAACATAAAATCTAAGCATACAATTTCGCAGTTGTATTTGTATGAGTAAGTATTATGTGTCTCAGTTCTCATGATACGAATGCTGGGCTGCTGAATAGCCAGCAGGTGGAGTCATCTATAATGGATGTGTTGTGATCTGGAAAGTTGAATAAGTACGACTGGACACGTGGACGTTTCAGTTGAAAGTTGAGACCAAGGAAAATATGAGGAATGGAACTGGAAAACTCTGCAAGCACGGGGAACACAAAGAGCTAAAACTTTAGCAGCAGAAGGGGAGGGGCCTGCAAAATGTTTGGAATAATGAAAAGCTGGAGCAATCCTGGAAACACTCCTGCGGCTTGGATCCTGAGGCGTAATTCATGCTGTTGTAATTTGCACAGACAGCGGCCGTCTCAAGGGAAGACTCAAACAGCTGGGAAACATCAGGGTGTGGGCCTGCTTCAGCTGCACACCCTTTCTTTATCCTTGCATCAGTCACAGAAGTGAAAGGGGATACAGGGATCACTGCAGAAAATAACTGCAAGCTATTCTCTGCCCTGGGAGACGGCTCCTCTTGCTAGGCAAGTCGTGTTAAGGACCAGCTTAATTTGGCATTTCATGTATAACAACGCACTTTCAGATGCTTTTCAATAAACTGATTAGGGAGAAAGAATCAGCCTTGACTCCAGATATCAGCCATGTAGCAAACTAAGTTGTAGCTAAGGGGCCCAAATAGACAGGGTGCTTCACTGAAAATGAACAGCAGTTACGTGATAATACCCGTTCTGTTCGGATGATGTGCCCTGCCACCACAGCGAGTGTTTCGCTTCGTCCTTTGTTCCATCCACCTGTTACACGGGGAATGAAAGCTGCCTCCAGCCGGGCATTTGCCCTTCTCAAGCTGCGCAGCCTCCAGCCTATTTGTAAACAAGCAGTTGCAAATAATGATTCCTACGTCTATTTGTCTGTGTGCCCGTATAGGTTGAATAAAAATGTCATGGCCACTCGGCTGCTATGGACTTGTGTCAGGAGAGGGTGGCACAGCCCTCAAGTACTCCAGAGACGCAGCCAGCGATGTATTTATGCAGTGGCTGTGGCTCCAGTGAGGCTACTGGAGGGCTGCATCAACAGCCATCGCTGCTGGCCTGTTGACGTAGATCCAGCCTCCAGCAACCTCTGGTTGACTCCTGACAGGTAGTGAAGGGGAATAAATGCCAGGTATTTCCCTGCTCCTTGATCTCTGGCAGCCAGATGGTGGGGGAGAACCAATTTTTTTTTTTCTTTCTGGTCTGCGTTCCCATGCACTCCCTGTGGCACTTCTGTGGCTGACGCTATTTATCTTGAGCCAGTCAGTGCCGCTGTCTCAACAGCAAAGCAAAAGACCTTTCATTTCCCAGACACACTCTTCATACAGTTTCCTATTGTTACACATTTTGGGGATATGGTGGGAGGTCTCTTCATATTAGAAGTGCTGAATGACCTACTTTATTCCCAGTCCTTCCAGGCATAAGCTGTGCAGGCAGATGGCATTTTTATGCTAACTGCATACATGCAGACAACTGCATCTGCACTGCAGGTGTTGTACTGCTCTAGCAGCACCAGTATACCTGAAATGGCACAACTTTTGCACACAACGATACCCAACAGAACTCCAGGCCAAGCAGGAATTAGCAGCAACAATAAATGTGCTGCAACAATGTTTGAAGTCGTCAGGAAAATGAGTCAGGAAAGTTTTCCTCTGAGCTCTGTGGTTGATTCCCAGCTGTTGACTTTGCTGCTTTCCTGGAGCGCCGAGGTGCTTGCTGCAGTTGCTGAAGCCAGGTGGCCTCATTGCAAGGGGTGGCACTGGGAAAAGACCGGGTGTGTTGTGGATGTTGACCCACTGACTGACAGCTGCCAGCACCCTTACGTCAGAGTGACATATCGATATTGGCCTCCTGCCACTGCTTGGGGACTGGCATCCTTCCGGCAGACGGTTTAAGTCAGGTGACAAAGTCTTTGGATTTTGTTGACTTAGGTTATATATTTTTGTCTGAGTGCTAATCGGTGACAAGAAAATGCAGCTTCTGTTAATAAAATTTTGTAGCAAAGAGCTGGTGTGAGATAAGCAAGGAGAAACATTTACCCACACTTGTTGCTATGGAAAGCTCCATCACTGCTTCCTGCGAAACCAGGACCAAAGTGCAGGCTGAAACTTTATATTGGCGGCACCTCCTTACCTGCTGTAAGGAGGAAGAACATTTGGCTCCAGGAGCTTGGCTGGCAGGATAGAAACAGCAGAAGAAAAGAACCAGAAGAAAGGGGCGGGGTTGGGCAAGCCACTAAACCTCCCCTGACCTGCTTAGCAGAGAGACCGAATCCACTGGGAAGGAGAGGGGCAAAGCTGCAGGAGGCTGCAAGGGCAAGAGGGAGCTGGTCAGCAGCATGAGACATCGTGTGTAGATGACGGAAGCAGCAAGAAACTGTTCTCAGTTGTGATGGAGAGGAGAGGTTTGCTTTGAACTGTCTCCTAATGATTTTGTTGCCTTCAGGTCAAAGACTAACAGCTGAGTTTGTGCCTCACTTCATGCCTGTGCCTTACAGCTTGCATGACTCGTTGCCTCTGCTCCATCCCAGAACACGGTGGGACACAGCTGTTTGTACTTCCATAGACCTCTCACACCCGGCATCCTGATGCCACCCGATCTCCAGCCAAGTGGGAGCACAAGCACACGTGCATTCAAAGAATCCCTTCAGAGGGTGTCTTTCTGGAGGGGGGAAGCCTCCACAACTTTACTCTAAAATGATATGAATCTGTTCAGAAAGATTTATTCTTCATAAGCTTCTGAGAGCTCCCTGGAAGGTTAACATTTCTTACAGTTACCTCTTGTTGATCTGTCAAAGATAAAGTGCTGGTGAGCGCTCTGCGAACTTGTCCATAAAATCATGGCACGTAGGAGCCTTTGGCAAGAGTGCTGTGCAGCAGTGGAAGGGTTAACAGAGGAGCCAGCTGTCTGTTTAGTATGTCTCAGATGTCACATACAAGCACCTAAAAGGCAGCTGGGTTGTGTGAAAGGAAATCAAGGGATTAAGATTGTAGTCCCAGCTCATAAGCTTTTTTGGTGACTTCAGGAATG
>NW_010102161.1:5682-8062 GCF_000699245.1 Pterocles gutturalis
TTAAATGGAGATAACACCCATCCCACAAGCACACTGTGAAGATTAATTCATTAATCTTTTTAAAGTGGAAATGGAAAGAGCCAGAGAAATATAATGATGTGAAATATCATGGCAGTCATGACAGAAAGCAAATGATAGCGTGGAGCATGGCAGTGGCACCTGCAGGTCAGTTTGGTAGGGAGGGTGCAGAACCGTGCCTCTGCTCTTTCCACCTGCGCCACAACCAAGGGTGCTCCATGCTCTGCGGTGGTCCCGGCTGCTCCGCTGGCAGGCTGCAGACCGTGGGCAGCCAAAAACACCTCACCAAGGGACATGCCTAGGGCACCGCTGGCTCTGCCAGGTGCTGCTCAGTCCATGTGAACGCAGGATGCGAGGGGGAACTGGCAGCAGCTTTGGCACCTGTGTGGCAGGAGATGGTGGAAATGGGGTGAGGGGAAGATGAAGTGAAAAACAGAGGCTGGGCACTGTGGAGCAACTGCTTCTTTCAGTATCCCTCAAGGCGAATATCAGACACCACTGAGATCAAGTGAGAGGAGTGCTCCCAAGTACACACACAGATTTGTTTCCAACTGTTTACTCCTACTTTGTCCTCAGGTTGAGGCCTTCTGCAGTGCCTCACAGGCAATATCCTAACCTGTGTCCTTCATCTAGAACCCCCCCTTTAAAATTAGGTGGAAGACAAACATAGAAATGCTGCTTTTCTCTGAATGAGTAGGATCCCAGTCACAACAATCTTGGCTTCTTTTCAATCCAAGGGTGGACTGAACACGTTCTTTCAATGTTGTTTGACAGTCTGGCTCATTTTATCAAGCCCAGTCAAGATGAATGAGACACGTGTTTACCCCTGGTGGGTGAACAGACAAAAGCTGCATGTAATTGTCCTCTGAGTGCCTGCTACTCTACTGGGATTTGTAATTGTTTTGAAAAAAGAGATTTTCCCCATCACTGGAGGAGACAAGCTGGCACCTCAGCACAAAGCATACTACTTAAAATAGATTTTAACGTGGCCTTGAAAACTATTTTTGGATCAGGAAAAATGTGGTGTAAGGGAAGACTGGAGTCATGTATCGTAGCTGTCACTCAAAACCAAAGGCTCTATTCCTTCACGAAGATCAGCAGGTCTTCATGAAGATCATGTGTACAGACACATCACAATAACCTATCGGGCCCACAGGCTTTGCTACCCATGGTGATATCCAAGCAGTCAAGAAGGGCTTCCTCCTCTGTGCGTTGACATGCAGTGACACCTCCATTCCTGGTTTTCTCCTTTTCCCCTGAAGCATTGGCAAGCAGAGGAAGTGTGTCATTCAGACCCCATAATAAACCCATTATGCTTTATCAAAAAGTATTAGGATCTGCAAATCAGTTCTCTGTCAAGGTGCCATGGCTTCCAGACTGCTTTTGGGACTGTACAGGCTGCCTGTTCTTTCCTCATTCTAGAGCAGACATTGTCCTTGCTGCTACCGGACAGCAGCTGCATAATAACATCAACTTCACGCTCCTCTTGAGGATCCCAGATTTGTTTCTCAAGATCAAAAATATGGAGACATATAAAAGGGCTGATGAAGAGGCTTCAGGTTTCTGTAGACTGGTGTCTCCATCTGGGTGGAAATCATAGAATGGTTTGGGATTGAAAGAACCTTAAAGATCATCTAGTTCCAACCACCCTGCCATGGGCAGGGACACCCTCCACTAGACCAGGTTGCTCAAAGCCTCATCCAGCCTGGCCTTGAACATCTCCAGGGATGGGGCATCCACAGCTTCCCTGGGCACCCTGTTCCTGTGCCTCACCACCCTCACAGTGAAAAATTTCTTCCTAATATCTCATCTAAATCTACCCTCTTTAAGCTTATACCCATTACCCCTTGTCCTGTCACTCCACTCCGTGAAAAAGAGTCTTTCCCCATCTCTCCTGTAGGCCCCCTTCAGGTACTGGAAGGCTGCTATAAGGTCTCCCTGGAGCCTTCTCTTCTCCAGGCTGAACAACCCCAACTCTCTCAGCCTGTCCTCATAAGGGAGGTGCTCCAGCCCTCTGACCAACTTCGTGGCCCTCCCCTGGTCTCCCTCCAACAGGTCATCTGCAGCAGAACGAATGAGGACTGACATACAAAAATGCAGGAGAAACCCATGGAGGCAATTAGGAATGGGAACGCAGATCAGCCCCCTTCCCAAGCAAGCAGGTGCAGACTAGGGCTGCGGGGTGAGCCCTGGGGTGAGCTGCCCAGCACAGCACGGAGGGAGCCTGGAAAAGGCCAGAAAAGCCATTTACCGGGGTGATGGGAGGCTGCACAGAGGAGGGGCATCAGGTACCGAGGGGGCAGCACACCCCCAGCTGGATGCTCCCGAAGCAGGGGTCCAGTCAGTACCCCTCCACCCAGAT
>NW_010102162.1:0-6785 GCF_000699245.1 Pterocles gutturalis
TAAGATCTAGCATCGCTCCTCTCCTAGGCTGCAGGGGAATCTCTTCTCTGGCGCATCTCATCCCTCTCCTTTCTCTTCACTGACCTTGCTGACTGCGGGGTTGTTTCTCTCACATCCCACTCCTCTCTTCACTGTAAGGTTCTTTCACTGGCTCCTGAAGAGCTTCTGGCTCTTGGGCTGTGGTTGGGCTGGCTGAACCCTGACCAGGGCCGCCCACCCTTCTTCTGTGCTCTGCATCCCTCTTAAATATGTATCACAGTGGTGGATCCACTGTCGCTGACTGGCTTGGCCTTGGCCAGAGGCAGGTCTGGCTTGGAGCCGGGGAAGCTTCTTGTGGCTTCTCACAGGAGCCATCCCTGTAGCTTCTTTGTCCACTACCAAAATCCCACCACGCAGACCCAATACAGGTGTGCAGCATTTATGTCCTTGAGCCCTGATCCCTGGCGTGGTGTAAAGCTGTGTGTCAGAGGGGACTGGAAAGTGACACCTGGACCCGTGGGCAAGGTGACAAAAAAGATAAAAAGGAAGGAGAAATGGGTGAGGAAAAAATGCCTGGGAGCCAGGGCTTGTGAGCAACACCAAATGGGCAGGGCTGGCCTGTTGATGGAAAAACGATGGAAAATGAGTGCTGGGGGCGGGAAAGCTTTCACATGTCAAAATTCAGGGCTGTTTTTTTGCTGGTTTTTGTCTTTCTGTGAATTTAAAAGAAATATTTTCACGTGTCTCTTTTAAAATCTTTTTTTTTCTTTTAATAATAATATTTTTTAAAAAGTTCCAAAGTGCAGTAGCTGTGAGGTAGCCAAAGATGAGTGTCAGTGGTGGTTAGCCCTCAGCAGCACAGTTGGTGGACACATCCTAAACTATAAGCGCTGTAACCAATGACAGATTTTGGCAGGTATTTGCAGACCGCCAGAAGATAGAAAAACAAAAGCAAGGCCAAGTGAGGTGTGATGAGGAGAAAGAATCACAGAATCATTAAGGTTGGAAAAGACCTGAAGAATCGTCAAGTCCAACCATCAACCCAACACCACCTAACTCACTAAACCATGTCCCTGAGCACCACATCTACACATTTCTTGAACCCCTTCAGGGACGGTGACTCCACCACTTCCCTGGGCAGCCTGTAAGCTAGTGAAAGGGAAAGAAAAAAAACCAAAAACATGGAGCCAGCCAGATCTTGGTGGATGGAGAGGTCGCTCATCTGTGTGAAAAGAGCTATTGCTGAGTTACTCCATTCATGGCCTCGGACTCTTCTAGGGAGAGGTTAGCTAGCTTTATGGGGAGAAGGAAGGTGTTAGCTCCTTTGGGGAGAAAGGTAGAGCTGGTCAGCTGAATGGGATGAATTATCCGCTTTTCTAGGATTAAAAATTCTGGCAGTGTTTGTAGAGACTGTGGGACTTAAAGCAAGAAACCTTTGCTAATAAACATGCCTCTCTGGATCATTTGTGTCTGACAGATTTTTTTGCCTGAAGAGGGTTCAGTTCCTGTTGTTTGCAGTAGGCAATTCAATGGCCTTGGAATTTATACATTTTTCTCTTTCAATTTCTACAAGGTCAATGAAAGGTGTATTTTCAAATTTGATGTTCAAGGTTTGCTTGTTTGTGGTTTTCAACTTCAACTTTAAAAAACATGAGAGGCAAATAAACTTAGCAAAAGGGAAAGCTTTCAAACTTTTTCACGGAGAGACTTCTGTCCCTGAACCTTTTTGTTCCCCCTGCCCCTGGACCAGCTGTGGCTTGCCTGCTCACTCTCAACTGACCTGTTGTTTCCATCACTGACCACTTTCTACTTTAGTGTGAAGATTAATTAATAACTTCTTATTGCTTCTGTCAAAGCAGAAAATCTCGGAGATGCAAAGAACAGTTATCAGCTTGTAGTCATGCAGCTTTTGGACATGGAAAGCCTGGTAACGCTGAAGAGAAAAGGTCTCCAATTGAACTGGTTGGGACTGGTTTGACCAGTGTGTGGCTCGTCTTCTGTGTCTGTAATGGAGCAGGAGCTTAGTGTAATATTAAAGGCTAGCGCGCTGTTGAATATTGCAATTGCTAGGAAGAAAACCAAGGGCTCAGTCCATTAGGTAAGCAACATTCGTATGACGTTGCATGCAGATGTGTTTGTTTTCCAAAGGCTTTGCTGATCCTCCTCTAAACTCAGCTCAGCATCCTTTGTCTGTGGGAGGAGCTCTTCCTCGCTCCTCTGCAGGAAACGGGCTCTGGTTTTTGGGTGGTCTCTAGCCTGTACTGTGTACAATGCATGTACGTGTATCTCAAGGGCCTCGAGGGAAAATACCTATAATGCAGAAATGGTAGAAAAATGCAAGGAGAGCGATATTCTGGAGTTAAAGCCAGAGTAACTGGAAGGAAAATACGGAGGAGTAGAGGGTTGCAAAGCTCAGGGAGCAGATCGGCTTGATTATGTTTTTGGAGAGAAACTTGTTGAAAGGAAAGGAAGAAATTAGGATGTGTGATGTTGGTAATCCAAACAGAAAGAGTTAATAAGAGTTGGAGGAATGGAAAGTTAGGGGTTTTGTGGCGAGGAGTCCCATCTGAAACTAATATATGGGAGTAAAACCAACAATAAATACCACTGATATGTTAAACATTAAATAGTCATTTTTCATAAGTTCTGGGGCTCTGTTGAAGGTCCTTCATGTGACAGCATTTGTTAAACAAAAATAATTCCACTTGGAGATGTTTAAAGCGAGCAGTGTTTGAGCTGTTTGCCCACCAAAATGCACGGTTTTCTGATGTTTATGGTTACACCTGTTGGATGCAGCTGGAAAATACATAGTGCAGAAACTTGTGGATCTCAAGATTTTATGGAAAGATATTCGAAATAAATAATACTTCATTGGTTTTGAGTTTTTGGCACTGACAGAATGATAGGCGGGAGCAGTAATTTAGTAGATATCTTCAGTTAGAATTAATGATCGTTTTTTAAAAAGCTAATTAGCATAGAATATCCACAAAATGTAAGCCTTGCCAGGTTGGTAGCATGTTAAGTGAGAATCATGGATAACTTTTCAAAGGCTGAATGAGAAACATTATTTTCTGAAGATGAGGAAAAAAAAGCAAAAGCTTTTAATTTGTGTGTTTCAAATCTCAGGCAGGCCTGACCCTGCCTTTTGGCCAAAGAAGTCTGATCAGGGCAGGACCAGATGAGTAATGTTTGTGGTGGTTCAAATCCCTGGCGACCCATTCTGAGCAGCTGCAGTTCCTAGTTATTGGAAAACTCAGGTTTTGACTAAGACAACAGCTGGGGTCTGGCAGGTTAGTAATAATAAAACAAATTAGGATTATCGGCTTGACAATGGCAATAGCTTTAAATGTCGACTAAGAAACTTTAAATTCCTCGTTGCAGTTTTGCTTCTCGGCTAAAGGCAGAAAAAATTGGCAGCAGAATAAATCCTCTCAATACAATTCACTGTTCATTGTGTTGTTCAGCGGGAGTAGCACAGGAGAATTATTTGGTACTTTTTGTATTAGAGCAAGGAAGCAACTTCCTTTTTTTTTTTATTCCCCCCCTACGTTTGTGCAATCCACTGAGTTTTTTCCCTTTGGAAGGTCTTGCTCCCCGAGTTACGTTATATGCTTTATGGAAATGCCTCTTGAGGGGCTCTGCTGCACTCCCGAGGTGGATGATAGAATGTAAGGCAAACCCACCTGTGAAAACAAACCTCCTAGCTTATTATTTTAAAACTGATCTGATCCAAAACATCTGACAATCAAGGTGATCATGTAGCATTCTTTTTCATCAGTGGATCAATTGCAAATAGTGTTCTGGTTAAAAATGAACACTGCTGGGGTTTTAATTTGTAGTATTTTATTTCATAAACTTTGAGCAACAGTATCAAATATGTGAGAAAGCAAATGATGGATACTGGAAAGTGTGTAGACAAGGTGGTATTTCACAGGCCAGATGAAAAACAAATGTCCAATACTTTTGGATGTTGCGCCTGAGGTTTTGTAATATTGTCATTTGTTCACTCTTTGCATGTACACATGGAAAAGGAGAAACCGTGAGGGAACATTTCCAAGCAAGAATTATTTTTTTTTTAAGAATATAGTAAAAAATATAATTTAATTACTGCCTGCAGTATAGATATAATTCTGTTACTGGGATACTGGAAGGACTGCATACAGCTTTGAGACTAGATGTCCCATTTCTGTGCTTCACCTACTGCTACAAACTGTGGTGACTGTTGGGCTAGAAAGCTGAGCAGGAGGATGTATCTAATCTTAAAGCCTTCTGCTTTTGAGTAATACTCTGTTTATCTTCTATGTTTCATGTTATTTTTTCAGCCCTGGTCATATTTTCCTATTTGTTGAGCCATCAGAAGGGATCTGACCGCTCTGAGTAGTGTAATGGCTCTACGACTACTGCCCCAACAACAGTTATCCTAAAGGGGAAAAAATGACCAGCACCAAGAAGAGAACAGCCTGCACCACTTTAAAGTTGGAGGTGGAGAATAGATGAGGATGTAGAGGATAGATGCCCTTCATATGTTTTTAGTTTTTCTGGTTGTATTACGATAACTGTACAAACGCTTCTAGACATTGCCGCTAAGATTACGCGTTGGATTATGTGCTCAGTGGCGGTTGGCCACTGCCGGGGCACTGCTGGATACCTCATCTGATGCGAGGTTACAGGTAGTGCTTTCTTTACTAGCAGGTGCATCTGTATAAGTTCTTGAAATTTAATGTTATAGATACTGCAGTTTGTAACAGAACGATAGTAGTGCTATTACATAGAAACAGAATGTCAGTGTTTTATGAAGCCTTACTAACAAGAGTAGTAATACATGGTCTTTGTAAGCTTATGTTTGGAAGGCATTTAGTGCTGTTGAATCTACTGGCGAGGATAACTATAGGTATTTGTGATTGCTCTCCTTTGGTTATTCAGAGTTACTGTACTAGATGTACATATGAAAATACCTTCTTGGGTTGTTGGTTTTGGTTTTTTCCTTGTGGGCTGGTTGGTTGTGATTGTGTCTTTTTGTGATATTTTGGAGACAATCTTAACCACTTTCCACAGAGAGCTACTTTAAATGATACGTACATCGGTGGAAACTAAATCGGCGTACTGAATTCAGTGCTTGTTAGAGGGGTGGACTAATCTGCTAGTTAGAGCTCCAGCGTCTTCTCTCTCACTAGAGCTTTTCTAGCATTTCTCAGGATTCCTAACTTGGTTTGTCAGTGTGCTCCCGAACTATCTTGAAACAGGCTTCAGAGATCCCATGACACTTTCTGTGGGTGCTGATAAATGCACGGTAACACCCCTGTGACTGTGTCTTATGGTATTTAATTTTCCTTCATGTTTTCAGCCTCTGTTCAGTGATACTTCCATGCAAACAGTTAATTGAGGAACTGATGCCACAATTCACTCCCCTGGCATTGCATCATGAAATTAATTACAGATGAGCACAGACGAAATACAGTCCAAAATTGTCCATAATCTAATAGGAGCCCCACAAAGGCAGATTCTAGAGAGGCAAAATTGTCTCTGAATCCGTGCTTGGATCTTTCATGGGCAACTCATTGCAAGATCACTTGTAAATTGAGACGGTGTGATGCTTTCGGTTTACGTACAACTTTTGAGGAAAGGGTAGGGTATATTGGTTAGTCCAAAGAAATTCAAGTAAAATATAAATCCAGTTGATTATCAGTTCACAGTTAATCTCAAGAATTTATAACAGATGTGTCATATTGGACAAGTGTTGCTTCTTTGCAGTCACCGAGTGTACAAACTAGCAGATTAGTAACAGGCTTTGGTATTCATGTGGAATTTTTTATTTTTTTTTTAAGAGCAAAGCTAACAGCCAAACAATTACAGCTGCTCAAAATAAAGGATTTTTGTAAGCCATATAAGTAGTGAGAGGAAAAACGCTTTCCATATATTGAATAGTGTTTTTGTATTAAGTGTTCTTAAATAACCTAACATTTGAGGAATTTGGGCAGCTCCAATTCCTGTCTTTATTCATATCTATTAAATGTTTGGGTCTAGTTAGCTTTTAAAAAGTATATGAGGAGATAACCTTAAATAAGGTAATAATATGTATTTTTAAAGTTTTTATTTCTTATCTAAGGAGTCTGAATCAAGCATGCAGTTTTTTTGACTGAATTAATCTGTGCTGTAACACAGTAGCAGTTGATCATTGCTTACTTTATCAAAATATTCTAGATTTAAAAGCCTAATGATTTAAAAAAAAAAAAAGAGAGAAGCATCATCAAGTTTCTGGCAATAAAGTAATTCAACTAACTTTAACCTTCTAAGTATGCTAGGAATTTTTGCATCCTGACTCAGTACTTATTGGATCATTCTGACTGAAAAAAACAAGATTCAGTCTGCTTTGCTTTTATATTCTTGCTTGGTTGATTGAGTAATGGAATTATTCACCATAGATTAATCACGGTATTCAACAGCCACTCCTCCACGTGAAAGAGTTCCAAGAAAAAAGTCTAAAAATAAGTGAATGGCAGCAAAGTTCATAACTGTCTCTTGGTTTGTTATACACATGTTTATCTGGTCAAGCTCGTTCCTGTAGTCATTCAGCACAAAGGCCGTTTTACAGGTGGGAAATTGAGACATTTACACCCGCCTTGTGAATGTAGTCACAAATTTTACATTTCTCTGTGCTAGAATGTCTCTCCTAGAAATTCTGGGCTTTATAATATTGTTTTCATAACATGGAGTGAACCTAAACAGAAAACAAACTAGCCCTTCTGAGGCTGAGGAAGTCTCCGATGGGTACCAGCACATGACATCTGGAATTGCTGGTTCCTGCT
>NW_010102162.1:6798-17785 GCF_000699245.1 Pterocles gutturalis
TTTGGCCTTTAGAACTTCCTCAAGATCTCATGGGAAAATGACGTCAGGAGTGGAAACAGAAGTTTGTTCTGTAGAGCAAATCTATTTTTGCTAACAAAAATATTATAATTAAGGCTTCATCATGGTTTCCACTCAAAGTTCCTGGTTTAAATGCTCGTTGCCCTCTAAAACTTAATGTTCTTTAGGTAGCAATTCCCAGGCTTTTCTTCTGTCTGAGAATGATTATTTTGGGAATCTGTAGTAATACAGTTTTCTGAGGGAGAGGCAGGGAATGATGACAGTGACTTTTTTAAATTTATTTTTTATTTTTAATGTTTTTCAGGTTTTATTTTTTATGTTTTTATTTTTTTTAATTAAAGCAAAACTTTGAGTTGAATGTTGAAGCTTGTACTTACTAAGGGCATAGCTGTTGAAGTGTTTCAGATTTTGATTTGACTACTATAGAAACTTTGAAAGCTAATGTATGTGCAGGATTGACTTTGAAGCACTATTAAGTGTATAAAGTGAGTAGCTAGGGAGGGTCTGCTGCTTACACATTTCAATGACCTTGTGTTTTACAAATGGGTGTTTTCATGTTTCACCTCTCAAGATCATGCGTTGAAAAAGGATAACATTATGCTAGTGTGGTCTAAAATTCTGTCACATTTTTAACCAGTTAGTTAAGGAGTTACTAGTGGAAAAAATAGAGTAGATGTACATATTCTGTTTTGTTTTTTTTAAAGCCTTCCAGCTTGACCAAATGAAAAACAGATTTTCACCAATGGCAATCTGTCCTGAAACTAAAATTCAATTTGTTAATCCTTCGGTTGAGTACTTGAGGTACAATTAAAGTTTGACAGTGTTGGTGGTTTGGGTTTTCTGTTTGTTTTGTTTGGGGTTTTTTGTTGTTTGTTGTTTTTTTTTTGTCCGCCCCCCTCCCTCTAATGACAAGTATAGTTTATTTTACCATTTCTGAAACAAATTGAACTATTTATCTGTAAGTCTGGTCTTCATTGGCTGCAAATGTTTTGATCAACTTGACTTGAACAGCGAAAAAGACAATTAACTGAGAAAGGCTTTTTCTGACATGAGTCATCTTAGAGAATTGTCAGTTTGGGATCTAATTTCAAGTTAATGAGTTGAAAATAATTTCAGCCCTCCCAAAAGACTTTTGAAAATACTGGGTCTGCCTGCTGATTGTGAGGTTTGTATCTCACTGGGTTTTAAATGCTGCTTCTTTCTCCTTATGCTGTGAGAAGGACGCATACGGACCAAGGCTGCTGACTGCTTCCTGGAGGGGACTTGTAACAAAGTCTAGCTGGAGTGGAGCCAAATAGCCACGTTGTTTTAATTAAATAATGCTGCAGCTTTTAATTTGAAATGTTTATTGAAAGGCTTTTTTCCTCACAGGAGCAAAGCCCGAAGGGTTAGTGTTTTTCCTCTAGCAGCTGCTGACATCACTCGCACCTAGATGATGAGGAATTGCGTTCCTTCTGCTGATTTAGGTTCTACTGGTGCTGCCAAGTACAGCAGGGGAAACACTGGAACCCAAAGACCTGAATGCAAATATTGACAATATGTAATGTCAGAAGTTATTTTTGTGTTGTTTTTAATGGATTTCCTCGTAATATACTTTATCTTTTTTTTCTCTTCAGTTGAGATCTTGTTTAATGATTTAAAAAATTATCTAAAGAGCATTCATGCACAATTTCTTACAATCTATTAGCAATTCTTTCCAAGCAGAATGGACTAGTTGTGTTTCTATACGGGACTGTGGATTAAATCGTAACAGTATGAACCTACGGATCAGAGCAAAAAATGTATTTGGGATTTAAAATGTGTACTTTCCCAGGTTCCCTCTGAAGCTTTTATGCACTGCTGGTGTATGTGTGGAGGCTTAAGAACACCAGGTGAAAAGTACCAATGCATTTTGTAGAGGAACTGACACTATTTTTCAAAAGAACTTTTTAATGCTCCTTCTTTCTAATCCATATACTTTACATGCATACTGTATATTCTTTGTGAAAATCGATGAACTTTGTGATTCTAAGTATTGTTAATCTTAATTTTTCTTTTCTGTATGTAATAGGACCTTTCATACTGTATTCAAAAATTGAGACTGTTGTAAAGTCATTCTTGTGAGAGAAGTTTGATGGGCATTTAGTGTTGGTTATTTCCGTGGGACTGTACAATATTCATGCCTTTCAGTTGCAGGACAGTTGTTGCTGGTTTGGGGACTCAACGTTGTGGTGAAGGTAAACATGTGATACAACTCAGCTGAGCATATGTGAGTTAGAGGTCATAATTATTATATAAAAAATGAGAAAAATAAATTGTCATATTAAGAACATGGCTTCTGTGGTCATCTTGCAGCACTCTAACTTTTTTCAGACACTTGAACAGCACTGCTGTCAAAGTGGAGTACAACTTTGTTAAAGCTGTTCAATTATCCTGTTAAAGACACCATTCCTGAGATGCACATCCACAAAGTAGTGAGAGTTTAGAAACAATTTTTTTTTTTTTTACTCTTTTATGCTAATGATAATTTGAATTCCCAAAAGCTATTTTTATTCTTTTTGTGCAAGCACTATCAGTAATGTTTCACGGGAAAGCAAGCTAAAGCAGAGCTGATGTCAAGTATAGACTAGGTCAAAGTATAAGTTTATGTAGATTTTTAATGTTGAAAGAATAGCCTCTTCATAATTAAAATGTATAAAACCAAACACAGTTTTACTTAACAATAATCTTTGTCTCTTAACATACTGCAGGTGATATTTTTTTGTATGCAAGTTGTGTAGAAGATTGATTAAGAGGACCCTAAAAGTGTCTGAGTGTAGTTAAGCACAATATGCTTAATACTTGATAAATTTAAATTTGTTTAACAAGCAGCTTTTCATTCCTTGCTTGAGGCTGGGGTCATCCTAGACTCGGAATTGAGAGTTATTACTTGTATTAGGTAAACTCAAGCTGAGCTATTTTGAATAAAGGACAGTGTTTGCAGGACATGAGTTGTGTTAATGTTCTGGGCTTGGGAAAGCAAGGAGCGTACAACTTTGCTAAAGTTAAAAGTTAGCTGTACATCGCTTTTTTATTGCTTCTAAGAACTTCGCCTTTGCTTGTACTTCATCAGTTAATTCTGTTTGCCTCTTAAAATTCTGTTTGTTGTGTTCTGTGTTGTGTTGATGTAATTTTCAAGGCAGGATGCAGACTTGGCTTTCTTGTGGCTTCTTAAATCGTGTAATGAGGATGATCAGTTAAGACATCTCAAACAAGTGTCATTTTTAGGATTTTTAGAATCACACAGAAGATATACTTTATAATACATGATTGAGCTGTATTTATGAACAGTTATCTTTGGTGTGTTCTGTTTGATGCCCATTTAGCCCCATGGAGTATCAGATACTAGATACATGGGTGGATACAGCAGAAATGTTGGATGTCTCTTCTAGTTCCGCAGTGTTCCAGAGGTTGGAATCTACGCCAGACCATGACTAGCCTCACCTGGAGTTACTCAACTATATGTTTGCTTTGCCCCCTTACCAGGTTCCTCTGTTGTCAGAGTTTTTCACATTTCCCAAATATCCAAGCTCGGGTTGCCCCATGTAACAGGCAATAATAGATGTCTGTCTGTTCAAGGAGGGAGGGGAAAATGGGGAGAAGAAAAATATGTACAGGGAAGGAAAGAGAAAACATGGAATTTAGTTTAAGAGTAAGCAGTGGGCATAACCTCTAAAGGAAAAAATGGTACTAAGCATGCAGTTAGCAGGGCTTTCAGTGTCTGAAGACTTAAAAACCCGTCTCTTGAATAACAGACGGTTTATGAGTTTACGGAATTGCTTTGCTTTCTTTTAAAGATGTGTTAACTGGAATTATAGGTCCTGTAATTTTCACGTTGAGTATTCTTTTGTTCTTTGTGTTACATTCAAAAAGGAATAATGTAAAAATTAAAGCTTGTCTCCTGTGTAAAATCCTGGGTGTTTGAAGTTGAATCCTGTAGTCATTTTGTATGTCTGCTCTCTACTGATTTGTATGGAGTTGCTGAGTGTTTCTGTGGCAGTACTTGGCCTGAATTCAACTCAACTGCCTCCCTGTTGTACACATGAAAATATTGATAGCTTTTAGATTAAAAATCCTTTGTTAAGATGCATGACTTTTTTTTTTTTCATCTGGTATCCCTATATATGGCTAGCATTTCTTAGCACAGTATATTTTCTGCTGTGTAAAGGTCTGTGGCTTTAAAATGGATGAATGAGTGGGCATGTGAAATCGAGGATGTGACCAGCTTGAGGCATCCATTAAAAGTTCACATGAACCTTCTGGGGGGCTCCTTGGGTCTTGCCACTTGCATGACTGTTCTTACAGAGAGGCCCCTGCGGTTACCGGTGTCTGTCTCCGTGATCGCACACGGAACTGTTCCGGCTCACCAGACCTGCAACTTGGGTCACTCCATGCAACTTTCTCAAGGCTGTCAACACATTTGAACGGATCATCTGGACCTTCTTCAAATGTTTGTTCCCAGCTCCAAACACTTGTGGCTTGCCTGGGAATCCTTTTGGATAAACCACAGACACTTGAGCCTGGGGTAACTACTTGAAACATGCATGGTGATTATTTCTACCTAATTGTCACTCAGCTTATAAAAAAAAAAAAACCAAACCCAACAAATCAAAGAGAAACCACCAGAACTTTCAGGTCTGAAAGACTAAAGGTTAATTTGATTTTTTTGAGGCTGGAAGGCTGACAGCTTTCAAAGCCTCTTGCAGACAAGGCTTCATTGTCCAGCTGGAGAAGCAGAGAGATAGCACCACAGTGCAAGGGGAGGCAGACCTTTCAGAGAAAAATCTCTACAGCCATCCCTTGGCCCAGTTTTGGATTATCTGTCCGAAAAAACAAAGCCAGGTGGAATCCTGAGTGTTGCTCTCCTCTAAGAGCAAGGCTGCTTTAAAAACAAGCAAGCCCTGGTATTACGACAGAGCTACAGCGTGGCCATTCTGTGTCTAGACTTCACTAGGGAAGTTCTCACATTTTCTACTTGAAAAAACTTGTAAGGTTTCTTATTTTAAAACTCGGAAGATGAAAAGTCATCTTTGTACAGCAATTTTGATCCCTTTCACAATTTCAGTGCTGCTGTAGATGTTTGTGCGTGGGAGTCACTTAACATTTCGTAGATATGTGAATATGCCTGCTGAAATCAGTAATCCTTAAAATTGGGCACATGCTGACATGTTTGCAGGTTTTGAGTTCTAGGCTTCAGCACAGAAAACATTTTCTGAGCAAAAATACTGTTCTGTAAGCGTTGTCTCATGTGTCTCCCCACTCAAAAGTTGGACAAAAAGCACGTTAGATTGTGCTGGCAAATCTTGCTGACAGGTTTATGAACCAACTGAAGCCCTTTTCCAGTGGGAAGGCACTGGGATTATTCACCTACCCGTGTCAGTAAACTGCTTTCTCCAGTAATGAACAGGTGATGCAGTCTCCTTGCGGAAATGAGCGTTCTTGGTAAATCTTAAACTCTGCAATCTCTGTGAACACTACAATCCCTGTACCTTTCAAAAAGGTAAAGGAGTACATTTTAGTTTTGTGCTTTGCCCCCGAAGCGAGCAGCTGGGTGTCATTTTGAATCATGATGGTATTATCACTGGGAGCATCCGGTAGGACACTGGATGATGCACTGTACTTAGCCTGGGGCTTCTGGGCAAAAAGCCTGGAAACAAAAATGGCATGAAAATGCTACCAGATCAGCCAACCACTGAGAACTCTTAAAAATCAGGTAGAGCTGTAATTCCTGCAGAATAAGACTTTAATTGATGCACTTGATAGAGAACAAGTAATAGAGTTGCTTGACTAATGCCAAACTGTTCTTCTCCCTCTGCATAGCGAATGCTTGTGTCTAGAGGCTTTTCTTTGAGAGTTTATGGTTTTGTGTATGTCATTGCATTTTCCATATCGAGGAAAAATGAGATTAAAAAATTAACAGGTTGAAATAGAGTTTTGTGGTGTTTGACTACAAATTGGTATAGTTCTCCTGAGAGGATGTTCTACAGTGTGCTTCATCAGCTTCGGCTGTCCTGGGAAAATTTTCCCCAAAGGGGAATGTTAGCTGGCATCATATGGGACAGGAGAATTCCCACAAGTGAGGCCAGATCCCTTCAGCTGAGCTGACCTGATGGTGTGAAAACTGCCCAAGCGAAGGCAGCAAGCTGGGAATGTTCTACTGGAGCACTTGGGTTGCTAGCAAGAGTCCAGTTGATTTTGCTGCCAAGCTTGCTAGGGTGCCACAGGGTCTAAATTTCCAGAAAATTCCAATTTAGATATGCAATATAAACTCAGGTAATACAACGTGTGGGTCTGGAACCGTATCTGTTACTTGACAGGGGTGAAGTAGAAACAGCATTGTTTGTTTTAGAAGAGATTTTTGTTAAGGTGGAAAAAATGAGTTACCAGAAGGCTTAACAGCTAATGTTTTTGGTATGAGTGCTCTTTCAGTCCTTTTAAAATTGTCTTGAAACAAGATGTTTAGTTTGGGCTTTTAACCTTATGAACTGTATTTCTCTGTGAGAAAATAGAAATGGGTGTTAGGACAATCTGTAATTTCCTATTAGTTAGAACTAAAAAGAATGGTTGTGATTTTGGGAACGTGTCCATGGGTCAAACCACAGCATCTGCGGTGTTTTCTTGAAAGTAACCTGTCCAGGTAGTTTTACTGAATTTTGTGGAGGAATAAACATTTTGCCTAAATAGCAATAGACAGAAGTTTCACTGCATCCATACGTACCTTATCATATGCTTTATTTCCCGTGTCTTGTGCAGCAGTCTTATTGGTTCAGTGAAGACAAAAAATAAGATTATATAGATACTATGGAATCTGCATAAAAGGCTTTCTTTTTTGTGTTGTTTTATTTAAAGTATTTCTTTCTGCAGACATTTGTGCTGTCAGACTTGTTAAAATAATAGCTCAGTAGACTTTTTTCTCCTCCTTCTCTAGTATTTTCCATGCCGGAATGCAAGAAGAGCAAAACATTCAGTAATTCCATATCTTAAATGATTTTACATAATTGATATTTAGAAACAAGTACAACTTTGGTAATGATACCTTCTATACACAAAGAATTTTGTAAATTTTTTGTACATCCTTACAGCTGTTTGTCTTGCCAAAGCTGACCAAGATGGCTGTGGTTAAAGAAAATGAAGACTTAAATAAAACAGGGAAAAAACCCCCCCAAACCTAGATTCGTTTTAAAGAGAGCACGTGTTAATGCTTTGTTTTTGCCGTTGTTCTCTTAATAAATTTTGAGCACATTCTAGGGGTTTTTGAGATAGTGTTTGCCCAAGTGCATGTCTTTCATGCTGTAATTTTTTCAGGGATCTTATGCTTAGGAGTATGTTAAGAAATTTGATATGGTTTAGGAAACAATTTTTTTCCTTCAGTCCCTGCTGAATAATTCTCCTAGCTGTGGACACGTCTTATCTCTGGATAAGATAACAATTGGTGCTATACGGGGTTGTTAACTTTCTCATGGTACTTCATTAGCTGAGCTATGTTAATCCTTTGTTTTGGCCGTTTTAGCTCACATAATTCTTTTCCTTCTGACTTACATTCTTTGTGTAATTTTGGTTTCCTAATGCTATTTACATACATACATTTATATAGATACACATTCCTATTTACATACATAAAGCTCTTGAACTGAATTGCATCGGAATGTCATAAAAGGAGTGTTGCTGTAAAGGGCTGATGGATTTCTTTATAGAGATAAGAAAGTTTGGAGATCGCTTCATCCATCTCACATGGGTGTTGGGAGCCTTAATTTTATCCACTGTTGACATAGCAGTTTGGAGAAAACGGTCATGGAAAGTAAAGGAATCAATAGAAGTGCTCCTAAAAGAGTAATCAATGGCAAGTTGTTAGTTTGCTTTGTTTAGTTTGGTTTTTATTAGAGTATTTTTAGCAGATGTGGTCAAGATCAAGGCCACGCCGTGCTTAAGAAGATGTTCAACCTGTGCAGGATAGAAACAGATGGCCGCCGTTTTACTGACCACAAATGTGATTATCTTTAAGCATGTGACGAGATCATATTGACTTCATTCTACTAAATACATGAGTAGAAATAGCATGTAAGTATTGGGATGTTACCCTAAGAGAAGAGGTAAAGTTTGAATGAAAAGAATTGTGTCCATTTTACAGATAAAACACAAGGTGTAGAGTGTGAAGCAGTGTTCCATGGTCAGACACAAGAATTAGGGAATTAAACTTAATTTTTTTGATTATTAAGTTATTGGTTATAGAAGAACTGTTACTCTTTTTCAGCTTGAAATTTGACTGTTGCATAAAATGTTCAGTAGCTGAGTAAATAACGTGCTTGCCACTCCCCTGTTCTTTATGTAGCTTGTCACCTAAATGGAAGAATGAATACCGTAGCTACTCATGTATAATTTTTGTTCTTTTTCAGTAATGGAGAATATAAAATAATCCTTATTCATTTTTGATCTGTTTGAAATCTCACGGAAATTCATGTAACATCTTCTTTTTTCTGTATTAAAATCAGAAGTGAAATCATTTTTTTAACCTTAAAAAAAACTTCCTCCATCAGCTTGGGTGCTACTTTTTGATAAGCATTTTGAAATTGTTGAATTTAAAAAACAGTGGTTTAAAGCCAGAACAGCCACCTCCTTGTGGAGTTTGGTAATCCTTCTTCAAGGATTGCAGCTACCAGTAGTTGTGTTGAAAGACTTTCCATGTTGGAACAAGCTTGCTAGCTGTGCTGTGCCTCTCCAGGAATCTCATCTGTGATTCTGGCGGGTCACACTCTCAACCAGAGGGCCAGATTGGTTTATTCTTTCTGGTGTTTAGGCCAATGTGTCATCAGCATGTCTTCTTCTAAGATGGGGTTATGATTGGCAGAAGTACACTTCGTCAGCTGAAAAGGAATCTATCCACAGTAAGAAAGGTCTGATGAGCCCTTCCCGGAGGGCTGCGTTGCCTCCGTGGTGGGTTAGAATCTGGATCCAGAGTTGCTGTCCCAAACTGAGGTCTCCAGAAAAAAATATTATACCTGTTCTTGTTTTGTATTCTGGGATAGAAGTGGGGGGAACTACTTGGTTAGTGATATGAACAGCATGAACAGTAACCCCCTCCCTGTAAATAAGCTGAATTCTAGTTTTCTATTATAGAAGAAATAATCCTTTTTCTTCTTCCTTCCTCTCCCCCCATATTTTCTTTTCTGTTCTTTTTCCCTGCAAAAGTCAAAAGCCAAAAAATCCCCTAAAAATCTGATAACAAACCTAAAATAAACCTCAAAACCACAACAGCAGAATTCCTAAACCAACCTCTTTGTGTTTGACAGCAAGTTAAAATCTGAAGCTGAAAATGAAATGGAGGTCCTTCTTCTCTGCAAGTTATCACATTACAAACAATGGAAACTTGGTGGGTGAGCATGTGCCAGTTGTGATATGAAATATTTGGTAGACATGATAACAATTTCATTAATCAGAATTTAAATACAGTTTAAATAAAAAATTGAACAAGATTGTGCAAGGAGCGTTATCTGGTTCATTCTTCAAGACCTGTGTTGGTTCCGCAGGACCTGAGGGGTGGGGAGAAGTGTTATCCAAACATGACTTTGGCCATAGACTTAATTGGACGTAGCTTTGAATTTTCATATTTGAAGAAAGTCACACTTGAATAGTGCATAGTATATGTACTTACTGTGTAGAGCCTGTGATCTGATTTAATTATGTAAAAAATGACTTAATTGTATTAACAATAGCTGGCAGAACATTGGTATATTGCTTAAACTTAAGGTTAGCACTTAAATCAACTTATAAAATGACTTGATGTTGTATATTTGCACAGAAATGTTGATGATTGTCTTGTTCCAAAAGAACAAAGGAGGAAGGGAGGGGGTTGTGAAATGCAGAGGCAACTGCATTAATAATGCAGATATGGTCTTCGAAGATGATGCGTGGTATTTTTTTCCTGTGTGTCTGTTTTTCTTGGGTGATGAAGCATCACGTCCAGTGTTTATGTGTGCGTGTCGTAGATCTGTAACCACCCTTACAGTTCATTTGCCAATTGTGTTTTCTAATTGAAGTAGAAAGGGTATTGTTTCTTGAAAAATCACATCATCTAAGAAACGTACCTTCTTCTGTAAGTCACGTGACTCATGGAGCCATATGATCCCCCATGAAGTGATCTTGAATCACTGCCAATAACTTCTATATTTATCATTTAACTCCAGGGGAAGCAGCATCCTTTGCAAGCTACCAATTCTGTATCCTAGTCCCGACACGCAAGCCTTAGAAATGAGCTCAGCAGTGACTTCATCCAAGTGTAGAAATCCATCAGTAAAGGTTAGACTGTAGATCACTGTCTAAAGATGATGTTTCTGATTCTATTTTTTCTCTCTCTTTCCTAAACCTGATAAAGTAACAACCTCTTTGACCAAAGTAACAAATAAGAAAAGAGAAAAATAAATCAGGATCGTAAAAATCAGAAAAACAATCTCACGTTGTAATAATTGCATAGATTTTCATAGCAAGCCAGTCGATATGTAGTATTTCACTCTACCGACAGTGTTTTAAATGTCAGAACCTTTGATCATAAGTTTTTATTTTGTGTTTTATGTAAGAATACATTATTGGTATTTACCTAATAAATAGTCAGGTCATATTTGGAGAGGAAAGTGTACTTACTGCTTGTGCTGGAAAATTTCCCAAATTACGCTAAACTTACTGTGCAGATTTTATTGCTTTATGCAGCAAAAACATAACAGTTTTTTGATGATTCAGTTTATGAAAACAATATTTGGAAGTAACAGAACTAGAACCTTCAGTGAACAGAAGTCCGTGACAGACTGCCCAGACCTGGTCTTTCAGCAAGGAGGTGTTTTCAGAGCTCTGCTGGATCCTTAGCAAACAAGGTTTCTGTGCAAGTGTTGAGCAGTTCTCTTTTGTTCTGTACTAATGTTCGTCTGGCTCACTGTGGTATAAGACAAAAAGGTTTTGTAGG
>NW_010102162.1:17800-22173 GCF_000699245.1 Pterocles gutturalis
TTATAAAGATTGGTCAGATGTTCAAAACCACTAATTTCCACAGATACTTTAACAGCTTCTCATTTTTTCTTGTAATTCATACCTTGTGATGCAGCTTTAGAGGTAGAATAGTACTTAATTTAAGGAAATAAATCTGAAGGAGTTGACTTTCACTTTTGCTGTCTGATTCATGCACATTGTGTAGGAAGGGTAGGGTAAGGCAAATCATATTTTTCTGAGTAATTATATTAATTTTTCTGTTGGAAGAAACCTTGGAAAGCAGATGTTTTACTTGATGATTGCCTTCCTGGGTGAATGTTTTTCTAAGTACTAAATACAAAGGTTCATTTGTGCAATCAAGTTTTTAGCTTGGAGTTGTACTGTATCATAAGGCTTGTTTGTCCCTGCGAATAATTGGCTGTAATAAGTCTTGCTGAAGCTGTGCATTTGAAGAAATAATCCTGGCCATTTAAATCTTGTTTGCAATAAGAAACTGCACCGTTTCAGAGATTTCCTGCAGGATGCTCTTACCTTGATAAGGTCTTTCACGAGTCTATCATATTCCTCATTTCTCTGGCTGCCCTCTCTGTCAGCTGGATGTGAAAGGGAGCATTGTCCCCTGGACAGACACATTGTTCTGCCTCCTCTGACACTAAACGAGAAGAAGTCATTCCTCTCTCCTACGAGCGTATGGGGAAAGTGGGAGAAATCCCCGTTAGGATTTTCTGCAGCCGTACGCAGCACAGTTGGCCAGCGTATAATCTGGGCTCTGTTCTGCCGCCCAGCCTGGCTCACAAGTCCCCTTTGACCTTCTCCCTCCCAGCTATACACACCTTCCTTCCTTCCTTCCTTCCCCATTTTATTTTTTTTCCCCTTTTCTTTTCACACTGCAGCAGTTGAAGTGCCAGACCCTGCGAACTGATAAGATAAGAACCACATGGTGCGTTGCCATAAGCCAGGGGTCCCTACTGTGTCCACTGACGCACGCAGTCCTCCCCTGATGTCAGACAGCTGATAAGTAGCACCTTGGCTTTGGTCCCAAACCTCTGTGCCAAGAGGGGGGAAAAAAAGGCTCTTTGTCTGGAAAAGGCAGCTCTGTTGAGATATTTTTTTAACATCTTACTGCTTTTCTTGAATTGAGGCCAGAGTTCTGTCTGTTTAAACTATTCGGTATTATTTCTGAATTGTTTGGCAAGAATAGATGTCCGCTCAAAAAAAAAGTGTGTTGAATTCATCACGCGTGATGTATATTTGACTGTGCTTGCAGCATCGGACACACAATACAGCATGTAGTGTTTGTAAAGCATGATAGCCAAGCCCAAGTTACACGGCTGTTTAAAGCTGTGTGAAGTATGCTTTTCAAGAACCTATCTTACCGCGGAGCAGAACAAAAAAAACCCACAAATATAAAACTAAATTTATGATAAGTGAGTTAGCTGTCAAAATTATGCCATAATAAATGTAGAAGAGTAGTACTCGCTGAAGTCCTTCACTTTTTTTTTTTATTTTTCTCTTCATCTTTGTAGTCCTTATTGTATGACCTGCTGTATTAAATTGAAGTTTTAGTACTATAGATTTTGAGATGTGCGCACACTTTGGAAGTATTGTATTTTCTCTTGCTAATTTTTCCTAACAAAATAATTTTTTTTTCCTGAATATTGCAGAGTGTTAAAACCTTCAGAAGTAATGATTATAGTTAGCTTGCATGATTGCAAAGCTTTAGGGGTTGTAGTATATTTAAGGTAGGAAATTGAACATGTTTTTTAATCACATCTTATTTTTGTACATTTGTGTAAGCTTTTTGTTTGAAAATGGTATATTCATCTATCTATAAATGTTTCAAAATTTACGTTAAGTAATTGGCAACATTTATGTGTGTTTTCATTTTATTTTTTTTACACTTCAGTGTATTTACAGATGTATTTAGCAGGAATATACAGTGACAATTCTATTCTGCTCTGCTGTGAAGCCAAATCTAAGTCAGACGTGCCAAGATGACCCAATGAATCAGAGTTATCAAAGGCTTGGGTAGCCACTGCATGCTGCTGCACGTAGTGAAGCAGTGGCAGAGCGGCACTAGGGTCGTGTCATTTTAAGTGGTGATAAAGAGAACATCAGTGGATGTGGGATATGTGCCATCTTCCAGGTGTTATGCAGAAGTTCCTAAAATACTTGGACTCGTTTTGGGCTACTTTGTGTATCAAGCCATAGATCCTACTTGTCATCCATTTGTAGAAGTTGATCCATATATCAAGAATTACCTGAGAAACAGAGGGTGTCTGTGTGTGTGTGTGTGTGTCTGTGCGTTTAAAATACCAGATGTGTGAGGCTGATGTAAAGGAGCTTTTCACAATTCCAGAGGGATGCTAAATCTCAGTGCTGATCCTTTGGATTGTTGGGATGCAAATCACCATCCCGGCACCAATTTTGAGATATTTTGAGATACCTGCAAATTTGTGGATATCTCAAATATACTTTCTGTTTGGGCTGGCGCTCCGTTGGCTAGGTAGGCAACGTTTGCAAAATTCAGATGAATTTCTCATCAGGAAGAGCTTGCCGGATTAGCGCCTCAGTGGCTCTAATTTGGATTGGACATGTAAATCTGAAATACAAACGTGCTTCTTTTCTGTAAGGACTGGATGCATAGGTGTGTTAGAAATGATGGGACTTCATATTCTTAGTAGTTTAGGCAGTCTTCTATTAAGATAGGAATGCTAGATATAATATTATTTGTTGTGAAAGACCGTGTCACTTCTCAAGCACGTAGTTGTTCTAAGAGATACTGAAGAGAAATTTGGCATCAAGTGATCCATTGTATAGCTTTTTTTAGCTGTGGAAGAAGTCAGAATGGAGTGCTTTAAGTTATTTGCAGCTCTGACTTTTCAGGGAATTATAATTCAGAAATAAATTGCACAGTGGATTTCATCAGTATGCGGTGTTTCTCTCCCATATCCCCTCCTCTCTCCCATATAATAGTGCATTATTTCCTGATCGTGTGGGAGGGTTTCTCTTAGCTCTCTTCCCCTTCTCAATCTGGTTGTTGTATACTTGTTTCTCAAGATAAAGTCTACGAAAAGTGTTTTGTGGATCTTCTTTATGGAAAATAAGAGAGAGAGAGTTTCCTCTAGTCCTCTGCTGCTGCTGGTTCCAAAATCACTGGAGAATCCTATTAAAGAGAATAGATTATGAAGCATGACTTAAAAGGCTAGTATTGAGTTAACTATTGACAATAAAAATAAGATAAGAAGAGAGGTCTGTCTATTGTATGCACACCTGCATATTTTTGATAATTGTCACATTTAGAGGGAGCCTTTCTCTGACAAATCTTTTCTTCTGCTTAAACTTTACAAGAGGAAGTACGGATAGATACTGTAATTAATAGAGGGCAAATTTCACCATCCAACTTGGCAGGATGATGTTTCACCCTAGGGATTCAAGAATGAGTATCCCAGATAATTTTTGGAACAAATTACAATTATTTTTTTTGAAGTCAAAAGTATTTCATGAGTCCTCAGTGGGAAGCTACATACATAGTATACATTTCCAATGTAATGTGGCTCTAAATACTTTATACTCACAAAATGTTAATGTTTATAAAATACAAAATACTTACATTCTCATTTTATCAGTTAGCATCATTTTAATAATAACGTGAAAAGATAATTGTGTTTTAATGTGAGTAATTATATAATTTTGGTCCCTTAGCAATTTGGAAGCTGAAATGGATTTCATTATAGTCAGCAGCATGATCTCATTGTCTTTAAGGGAAGCCCGTGGCTCTGTACTCTTCTTTTGTTTTGCTATGATAATTTTTTGTATTGCTTAGATTACTTAAAATTCATGAAATAATTTTATTCTGAGTAAAGCAACTCTAAAACAGATACTGAATCTTACTGATCAAACCCTTTGTAGAATAAGTAAAAAGACGGGGTTTTGTGTGACTCGGTGGTATAGTAATATATTTGGAACATATTCTAAGTGTTTTATAGTCTTGATATAGGACATACAGCATGACATGAAAGGAGGATGAAAGTGATGTTAGAAGAGTAACTGGAAAAATTACCACTCCTTAAAAAAAAAAAAAAATCAGAAATGGTGAGATGTAAAATGAGTTACAGCTTACGTAGAACAAACCCAAAGATTTTCCTTAGAAACAGCTTAGCCATTAGAGCCAGAGGGAAGTTACAAATGAAGTGAGCACTTAGGGCTGATGTAATGGCTATAGAAAGGCTGTGACCAAACATTTTATACAGCTGTATACAGTGCACGGTAGGAACATAACAAGCGAGGAACATTTCTGGAAGTTGGGTGGCAGCATAAGCTGTAGGATTTGATTAAATTCTTCTCGAGCTCTTTGTCCCAGAGGTCTGTCTCGCTCCAATTGGGAGGGAGGC
>NW_010102163.1:0-201 GCF_000699245.1 Pterocles gutturalis
CCATCCCGAGGAGGTGACGCCTGTTGCGGAATTTGGCCAGGGCAGCAATTAGTATGCGTTAGGGGGGAGCCGGGGTCCGAGGTGGCGATGTGCGCTATGTGGCTTTGCGTTAAGTGACATGTGCCATCCTCACCCGGGGCCCTTTTCACACCTTAATGTGAGAGGCTGTGTTTAATGGCTGGGCTTCGTTCGGGGGGTGCA
>NW_010102163.1:232-13173 GCF_000699245.1 Pterocles gutturalis
TGGGATTTAAACAAATTTGCTCAACATTTCTGGAGCAAACATGGCCTGGTTTCTGGGCTGACATCCCTAGCAGTCTAGCCCACTTAATCAAACAATTTTCCCAGGACTTCTGCGTGTGATTTTGTTGACCTAAATAATAAGTGTTTACTAAGTTTATTTTTAATTACTGAAGGCCCCATGAAAATTATTTGATCTATTTAAGCCTTTGTTTGCTTGCTAGATTCTTTTCCAGCTTCAAAACCATTAAAATACATTTCATTGCCCAGCTCAAGATATTAAACTTCTGCTCCCTAGAAAATAATGTCTAGAAATGATAGTACAGTCGTTGATGTGCTAACACTTTTTTTTTTTTTTTTTTTTCTTCTAGACCAGAAGCTGAGAGTTTAAGTGAGAACACTTAGGCAGAAGTACCACAGATCTAAAAAGTAACTAGATTCAATCACAACAAGAAATAAGTTATGTATAAATCTTGCTATTCACAGAAAATAATATTTTAGAAATGTTGCTGACATGGTGAGATAGTCAAAGTTAACAATGTATTCTATGTTAATGTCACCAGGCTGTTTTATTTTCCACTGCAGCACTTAACATATCAGATACCTCTGGGATAAACACAGATCTGTATTACATTAACTTAACAAATAGAGTCATGATTCTACTATTTTTACCAGTTCCACAGAGATGTCCAAATGGCACCCTATTTTCCTTCTTATTCTCCGGGTGTCCTGGTTTCAGTTGGGACAGTTAACTTTCTTCACAGTAGCTAGTAAGAGGCTGTGTTTTGAATTTGTGCTGAGAAGGCTGATAACATATTGACGTTTATAGTTGATTCTGGGACAGTCAAGGACTTTTCAGCCTCTCTGCTGTGCCAGTGTCTGCAGGTGCAGGAGAAGCTGGGAGGGAGCACAGCCCCAATTACTGGCCTAGGATTCGACCTTAGGTTTAGGATTGAGACCCAAACTGGCCAATAGTCTATTCCATATCGTGCATTCGTGCCCAATGTATGGATGAGGTTCTGTCTGGAAGTTCTCTCTCTGTGGGTTGCCCCTCTCTCAGGGTCATCTCTTACCCTCTCAGTAGCTCTCGCGCTCTCAGACGCTTGGGCTCTTATCTCTTTTCCAGATTGAGGTTTCAGGACTCTCCCTGGTCCAGGATTGTTAGCCAGGATTGGTCTGAGCCTTGGTCATGAGGTGGTGAGCAGTTTACTATGTATCACTCATATGTGTATTTGTATATGTTACTATTATTATCATGATTATTATTTCCAATATTATTGTAGTTTAGTTACTAAATTGTTTTTATCTCAACTCACGAGTCTCTTTTCGCTTTACCCCTTTAATTCTCTCCCCCATCCCCAGGAGGGGGGTGTTGTGTGAGAACCTGTATGGTGTTTTGCTGCTAGCTGAGTGGGTTCAAACACAACACCAGGATAGGCAGCTCTGAAACACTCAGCAACAGGGTCTCTGCCTTAGGGATCTGAGTCTAAACAGGGCATTTCAAAATAGTATTTCCAATCTGTGTGGCCCAAATCATTTGGCCTGTGTAAGGACATGAGGCTTGAACCCAGCCCTCTTCTGTCACTACAGGATCGTCCCTTTCCTAGCAACTTAGTCTTCATTGCTGAAAGTATTCTTAAAATAGAATTTTTCTTGTTTTCATGTTGTTTCACACTGTTATTATTTCTATGACTGTATTCAAAGAGGAAGGTACAGCATTTCTTCCACACACTGCTGAGGTGGTCCATACAGTGGTAAATTTATTGTCCTATTTCAACTCAAACTCAACATGTGAAGGCGGCACCACAGATCTGGAGATGTGTTTTGGAAAGCAATGTCACTAGTTAACATTAGGGTGACAGAACTGCTTGAGAAGGCTCCCTGCCCCCTGTGTTCCAGCGGGTGTTGGTACCTATAAGTGACTTTTTTTTCACTGAGAAATACTTTCTACAGGCACATGGCAGATTGTAACTGGGGATGAGTCAGAATTTAGCCTAAGCAATACTGACCCAAATGAAAACTTGGTTAGACTGCTGGAGTGCTACAAATTGTCAGTTATTGTAGAAGGTTTCTCAAATAAAAATAAATTTAACATATCAGGCAATCTGTTCCATCCCAGTTGGAGACATCACTTCCTATCCATTAGAAGCAGAAAATACAGCATAAAGTCACTCTTGCAACATCCTAATCTAGTTCAGAGACTGAATTATAACCTTGCCTTACTGTGCAAACACCTTTGATATTAGTTCATTGTTACTTGTCATCATTTTTTCCCCCTCTAACTTCTTAAATCTCATTTGCCAGTGAGAGTTGATTCAAAGTTGAAAGTCCTTTGGGAGAGGAGTTTTTTGGCTTTGCTTAATATCTCTTTAATGGCTAACACAGAAGGACTTCTCAGTATCACCGTAGTCTCAAAAGACGGAAACATTTAAGGTTTCTGGATAAGTAGTCAGTCTTGTACTGAAAATTCCTTACCAGTTTATTTGTCTCCTTCTACTGGATTATGCCGGTGATGTCAAAGGATCTACTGAGCCTAAAATATATATTTTGCAGTGCACAATCAGAAAGACACATTAATATGTTTTATCTAGTATGGCTTGCATGTACAAGAATACCTCTTTTAAGGCATACTGGTATTTTTTTCCCTGTTCACTAGTAAGAGTTTCATTCCCATTAGCTATTAAAAAAATCAAACCAAGGAAATATTAGGAAAGGAAAGGAGAGCAAGTGCAAAACTATTTGTTTGCATTTTCATATGCTTTCCAATTTGTATTGTGCTATTTCTTGGCTATTATATGCACTTTTCTTTCTTTTCCCAAAATAGCTGTACTAATCTGGCTACAAAGAAGGGCCACGGAGATGATTAAGGATAGACTTGCTTCCATTGAAGGAAGGACTGACTGAGTCATGATTCTTCAGCCTGGACATAAGGTGGCTGAGGGAATGTTATGACAGAAGTCTGTAAGTTCCTAAGTTATCATGGTGAGCTTGAACGGGACATGATTATTCACAATGCCTCACGCTTCCAGACCAAGAAAGCAACAAATTGGATGTCTAAATAAAGACAGAAAGAATAAAGGGTAATACAACATAAATTTCAGAACTCATTGCACAAGGTAACTTGAATGTTAGAAGTTTACGCTTGTTCAGAAGCTATCATGTAGTCACAGAATAAAAATCTATCCAGGTTATTAAGCATAATGATACTATTTCTGACTTGAGGTAGCAAAGTGCAGAACACTTACTGGAGGAGTTTACTGGGGAAATATCAGCATGCATATCCTATGTTCTGTTCTAACTTCATAGATGTGTGCTGCTGACCACTGTCAGAGACAAGATGATGGGTGAGATAGATGTTTGATCTGAGACAGTATAGCAGTTAAGAGTCTGACATGTTCCACTGCAGCCTGATTTGCCTGTCTCATGGGTTTCACCTTTGCAACTCATATTTTTACTTCATCACTGGAGTGAAGACTTTTGTCCTGATGTTGAGAGCCTCTGACTATTCACATCTTTGTGTTAATTCATGTAAATTAAATTGTGATTAGAAAACTTATTCATGCTCATGCATTTTGTGTAGTAATAAGCAACTTGCCCATAGTAACTCAGTGGCCAAAATGAAAATACAGAGGTGTTTTATATGCAAATGTTTAGCCAGCAGTGCCAGTGGTTTAACTTTGGACTTGACATATTTTGATGACCTATTGTCTCAAAATTAGAAGCAATTATATTGCTTATTTAACTTTTTTTTTAACAAAACAAGTGCGCAGTATGTTCTCCTGATGAGCACTTGTGCAGACTAGATATTTGTATAATTGTACATTTAATGTACAGATGCACATCTGCTATTTACAGATCAGCCCTGAGAAGTACAGCCATCATATATCAGTTTCTATAGACCTTTAGATAGTTTCTCAGTTTATAATCCAGTTTGAGTGGCTCTGAAGCATGGAGTTTTAAAATGGTACTTGGGTAGTTAGAGCTGCTGAGGATCTGTTTGTTCAACTGTTACCATGTTCCTTGCTTCTTTGCCTGAACCTTCTTCTCCTGTGGGGTTGAAACCAGCAAAGTTCTGAAGTCACATTGTCATATTCTTGTCTAAAGGCCAGTCAACAGCAACCAGGGCAGAAGCTGTGCATGAGGAGATTAACCCCCATAGTTTCCTTGCCTTGCATGCATGTTGATTTGCTTCTGGTACCAGACTGTTCTTGAGAGCTTGGATCTAGGAAGAGAGGGGTTGTTTCCTTCCAGTGGCAAGTGTCAGAAATCCCAGTCTTCTTCTCTTGCTTCTGTTATGAGATGCCTTTTTCTTGAATCTGTTTCGAGCTTTCTGCTTCTCCCTTCCTTCTTCTCCTTTTGAATGGACACTTACACTGGATACCAGCTGTATCTCGATCTGCAGAAAGTTGAACTAAAGCTCCTGACCTCTTCTGGTGAGGTTTGCTTCTTGTTGTTTGGTTGTGTTTTTTTTTTTTTTTTTTTTTTTTTTTCCCCTCCCTCTTTCTTTTCAGCTTCTACCCTTCATTCCCCCCTGGTTTGATGAGGAGGGAAAAAATCCATCTTTGGGAGCACCAAAATACAGACCACAAATTGTTTCTACTCTGATCCTGGCAGTGCAGGCTGGGAATGCCTGACTCTGGATGAGAGAACTCGGCATGTCAAGAGAGACCTGACCTCTCCTGGAAGCCCAGTGTTGCAGTCCCTCTCCTCTTTTGCTCACTCAAAGGATTTCCACACCTTCCCATGGACCAGACTAAGGTAACCTGCTTGCAGTGCTGTCAGGAGCACGTTTTATGTAGAGTTTATAAGTCTGATGCAAATCACCCTTTTCATCATGCAGTTTCCTCCTCCTTCTTTCCCATCTAGAAGTGCTGTACAATACATGGCTATCCCAGTCCGAGCCATAATCCTGGAAGTTTTTTCTGACTTGAATTGCTTTACAAAGTTAAAAAGAGAGCGACACTATTTATAAGCACATTATGTAAACATTAGCAACAGAGGTCCAGCTGCTTAGCATTCAATTAATTGAGTTCAGTCAATATTGCATGGTACATAGTTTTGTTTGCTCGTCTAGTAAACACCTCTTGCCCTTGAGCACTTACTTCATTTGACTAATTAAGATCTACTTCTAAGTGCTCCCATTTTGTTGCCAGGCAGACTCCTCCAATTTTAGATACAGCTGTTGTACTCGGTGAAAAAGGCATTTGAAATCCAGGTCCATCTGGTTTGTGCTCCAGTGTGTCAGGCCAAAACCTGCTCTGGTTTAAGGCCGTAAGGCCTCTGTTTTCAGTAGGACTCAGGCTGCAGACAAATGAGAAAATGTTGTGTTTCTTACTTATGCCAGCATGGCTTATGCAAGCACACCTTATATTTCTATGCAATATCATGTTCCCCTGTCCAAGATAGTGAAACCCTTTTAAAATTTTAATTACTTAATTACAGTGCTTAAATTTTTCAGACGTGTAAATACTGAGGTAAGTACAAGGCCAGTGTCCTTGGGCTTTTTAGACAAATGATGAGAATTAAGTTTCATGGTGGTCTCGCTCACTGTATGTAAGTAGCTGAATTTTCAATTCATGAAAATTTTTGTTCAGACAAAATTAAGAATAACTGAGTGAAAAAAATACTTTTCTAAACAAAATTAATTTCAAATAAAAATACTATTTTGACTTTTGAAGATGAAATATTGACTCTTTTTAGAAAATATATTTTACAGTGCACTTGTGTTGTGCATGTATTACACTTTTCCTGCCTGCATATTTTTCCAAAATAGTTACACATTATTGAATACATAGACTTCACTGGGGAAAAGCCTTGCCTGAAAAATACCATGTTGTTCTTTATGACATTGTTACACGACCATGAAGGGAAATGTACATTTGACTGTTGTTTTAAAACTTTGTCACTGATCCACTTTACTTCTGTAACCATAGGTAAATACTAATTCTGTACTGACAAGAAATAAAAGCAAGGAAGTCCTACAAAGAGCAAAAACTTATGGAAAAGTACATCTAGATCTGTACTTGGTAATAGATTTGCAGCTGTAACAGGAAAATAAAAGGAGCTTCAGACTGAATTCCTGTCTTGTTTCTACAGAAATGGCTCCCATTGCTTATGAAGCAGGGATGGCATTGGCTTCTCTGAGTAAATTTACCTCCACCAAGGCACTGAGATAAGCCACCATCATTTTAAGCACCTTGACATATACTGCAGTTCACAGCTGGGCTAAGCAGTGTACGCTACCAGCATTTTTTGAGCTGCCTGTGTTGCTGAGACTGAATTTTTGCTAGCAATGATTGGGAACAAAATAGGAAAACTACAGTAGAAAAAAGCAAAATTCTGTTATTACTAGGAAAATACATACTGCTTTTCATCCATAGCCTTTAATACTATACAAAATCAATCCCTTTCCTTTTTGTAGGGAGACCTGAAGTGCACAAAGGGGGAAGTATAGAAGGAATATATCGCACTTTACCAACAAGTTGCATTTTTAGTTTTACCCTGTCAAATCAATGGTAAGCCAAAGACAGGGGTATGTAGAGAAAGGTTAGGCCTTAATAGTCTGGTATGACTGTACAACCCTAGCTGATAAATAGAATTAGCAAGCTGCATCTTCCCTTGGGCAATGAAGAGAATGGGTTCAGGAGCAGAGTACAGTCCTGTAGCGACGAGATGAATGGCTTCTTGGACACCACGGTGTCCATGATACTGCTACGGCGGCTGTTTTTCTTTAGGCATGAAAGAATGAGTAGGGGATTTCTGTGGCTAAAAGCATAGGTTAGAATCAAGGAAAAGGCTTTTTAGGTGGCTGATGTTCAAAGTCTTCTTACTAGCTGCAGTTTTGTGCAGAGGCAGACGTGCGGCACACCCCCATTAGTGGACTAGCACGAGGTGTTAATGGAGGAGCAGGCGCTCCATAGGGAGAGAAGGTCCAAGGTCTTGCAATCAAAGGACACTGAATAATTTTCTGTGCGCCTAATCTTGTTGCTATAAATTCCTGTCCACAGTAAGTGTGTGAAATATTTGAATTACAGGTTCTGTCGCTTTGACCCTAAACATGAATTCAAATATGGCAGTCATGCTCTGTGTGGTTTGGATTAGAAATAGAAATATGTTAAATAACAGTGGTTTTCTCAGGAAGAACTCTCCGTGCGTAATTTAGTGTTCGTAGGCACTTACTGAATATAAATGAATGAGAATGAAGATAGATTGCTGAGGAGATTAGCCATATATTCTGAGTTAAAAGTAAGTCATTGAGGGTATTAGCCAAAATTGCACCTCACCAGCAGGAACAGATATAGTGGATAGCAATCTAGCAAGCTTTAGGTGTTGCTTCATTAGCTCAGATCTGTACTTTGAGTTACTGTGCGGCCTTTCCATTTTCCCTGGCCATCACCGCTACGGCTATGCAGCCCTGATCCTGGCATCCAGTCTCATGTGAAATGAATCGTTGTCTAGTTCAGTTTCCATCTACATGCTGATGGATGGTTGTCCCTTGTACAAATCAGGCTTGCACTCCCATGGTGACAGGTATTTGAAAGAGTGAGGAAGGAAAACGTGCACCTCTCTGCACAGACAGTTCCTGCATGGCCGGGAAGATCTGCGCTGGCAGTCTGGGAAACTTGGTGCTGCTATTTCTGTGGAAGCCTGAGGAAGTAAGCACTGCCAATCACCAGGAAAGATAAATTCAGTGAAAAATCATATCAGTATGAATTAACTCTTCAAACACAACTGAAATGCTCAATGTTTTCTTCATGAAGTTTCCCACACACTGTGGTTTGCTCATAATGAGCAACGTTTCTTTCTACAGTCTACTCTTGCACTTAATGTTTGTTGCTTTAAGTTTATAAGGAAGATGAAAAAATAAATAAAACTGTTAGAAGTGGTAGCAGAAAGCTAACGGAGGAAGCATAAAATTTTTGTCTGAAGGACTCAATTCTGCACTCTGTTCTGCAAAGTAGATTTCTGAGGCTGGAGGACTCACATATGAGTGTACGGTCCACTCAATAGGACTACTTCATGTTAATGTTGTCCCAAGTCAGGTAAGCAGTCCTTCCACATTGAGACATGAGGCATTGCCGTTTGTTTATTTATATTATTGCAGTGTCAAGGAGCCATAGGTATAGATCAAGACACAGAGTGGAAAGGCACTGAACAGAGGATTTCTCAAGATTTATAATATCTGTAATTGGATGCATTTGGGCCAAGCCTTCATTCTCACTAATTGAAATGAATCTATGAGTACCAGAAGCTCCAAATTTGTTCTGGGTTTTGTTTGTTGTATATGGCAATTCACACCTTAGCAGAAAACAACTAAATACATAAACTGTACTTATGGCTGTAACATCCTAGGACAACTGCATTATCTCAAAGCACAATATGCCAACTCTTCCAAAAATGTGATATGACCAGGTGCAGAGATTATTTTTCCTGCTGCTCTTACTGCAGAAATACAGATTCATTTAAGAGCACAGCTTCTTTCCAGAGAAATGAGCCCCTTCTCTAATGGAACACTTGTTTTTGAAAAGCAAGGCCAGCTTTTCCTTTTGCTGTTCCCCTCACCTGGAGGCTGTCAGAGGATAAAGACTGAGACCTGGTGAGGTGATGCTGGGAAGTGACTCGGTCCCAGCTTTCCTGTCCTCTGTGGTCAACAGGGGACAGCCTGGGCCCTGGGTCAGTATCTCTGAGGCCACTGGGATGACACTAAAATGAGAAGAGCAGTCAGTGAGAATAACTCTGCATCTCTCTGTGTGCAACAGGAAAGTGCTTAAGATATACCAGATAGATGACTTGGCTAATTTCATGTGCTTATGCACTGAAATTACTGAGTGTCAAGTATTTGCTATTAAAATCTATGCATCCAGAGACAAGCTATCCATCTTTTCAAAAATAAAAAGGGAAAGTCATATAGACTATACTTATCAGCATCTGAGTACCTTCTAAATTTGTGTGCAGTGTAAAAATACATTGTGAAAGTAAAATAACTCTGGGGAAAGAAAACTTCCCAAAGTGTGGAAACAGAACAGTCACTGTGGCTTAACACTAGTGTGCTGTGAAGAATTGCTTATTTTAGCTTAGTGACTGACTTAAAAGATGAGCAGTAAGCAAAGACTTAAACTGAGCCAAAAATACATTTTGAATTTCGATGTGAAAAAATGAAACATACAGTCCTATTTGACTGCTTTCTCAGTTTCAGTATCAACAAGCTATTTGTGCATCTGCCTCTCAGAATATCTGAAAAACAACTCGCTCAGCTCCACAGCTCTGTGCTAGTCTTTCTGTCCCTGTGATGTTTAAATCCGCTGCTGTGGATGCTCATGCCGTAACATTAAAACCACTCCTGTTTTGCAGCCAGCATGTTCTCTGCAGCTCAGAAAGATGGCATTTCAGCTGTGTCAGAAGTTAATGTGGATCTACAGGTTGCTGTGCACATGCAGAGTCTCCACGGGCGATCCTTCTGAGAGTCAATTTGTAGTGATACAAGCTCAGTGTGTGTATTCTGCATAGGATATATGGAGTGACCTCGGGTGTATTATCTGAATGTCTTTAGAAATTATTAAAGTATATTTCAAATTGCCAAATGTGTTGCTCAGAGAGCAGTCACTTTGCTGTCCCAATGAGCAGTATATGGGATCACACCAGCAGCCTGTGTGTGCTGATCTCCGTTCTTGCTCTTGCTGGGATTTTTCCTACAGCACTGTCTTGCTTGTTTTAGAAATGTGCTGCGATACAGTGTATTTTTCTATTTTTCTGGTGTTAACTGTTCTTTTGCTAGGGTTTGTGGGAGCTAGTTGCTTGAATATGGCATTTCATCCATGTCAAAGACCTTGTGAAGTGAGGCATTTTGTGCATGCCATAGAGCAGGAAGCAATGGGAGTACAGAAGAAAGCATGGATTGTATGTTAACTGATGGACACCCCCAACAGCACATTGGTGAATTGTAAAGGTTGTGAATTGGATGAAATGCTAGGACCCTCATATCACTTACAGATGGCAGATTAAGTCAAGATGGACAGGCAGGAACTCTTCTGCCTTTTGCATTCAGATAGTTAATCTCAGAAATATCCCACTATTTGAGTTTTGGAGCAGATACCTCTCTCTCTCCCTTCACAGTCCACCAAGTTTGAAATAAATTCAAGGCTGAGTATGTATTTTAGGGCAGTTAAAGGAATTGGCCAGAAGCAGAAGAGAGCTCATATTCCTAGCACTATACTGTAATAAACAGAGACAGTCAAAGAGGAAAAAATGAGGTTTAATTCCCCAGGGTTTGCAGTGCCTGTGGGAAGCGACACATGCCGGGACATGGTTTATGGCTGACATGAGGGAGGGAGGCTCTTCATTTATGGATGTGGCAGAACCTAAGCAACTGTGAGGGGTGGGAGCTGCCCGCATTAGAAACATCAGAAAAACTGAATCTTCTAAAAAAGACACAGATTTGAGCTTTCTTCCAGCCTTTCTTTTTTTTTTTTTTTTTTTTTTTTTTTTTTTTTTTTTTTTTTTAAACTGGGAAGGGGCCTTGCAACTGTTTTTTCAGAACACTGAGCAACAAGCTCCTTTGGGAGGGCAGAAATGATGCTGTCTGTGGAGGCAGTTTGATATGCTTGGTGAGAAGAAGCAGGATGAGACCAGATGCCCTTTTAGTGGTTTTGGATACTTTAGTGAAAAGACATGAGTGGATCCAGCTCAAAGCTCCTGCTGCATCAGGTACCAGCACACTCATATTCATTAGTGAATTTTTATTGCCAGGCATGAACAGATTACTAGCTATCTGGTTCCTGCACACAGGCAAAGAAAAGCTGTCTGTGAAAGCTTGGATTTAAGACAGGTTTTTAATCTCTAATAAAAATATCCCTTTTTATTTGAGGCATACGTTCTTACATCCTTGGTAGTTCAAATGCAATCATACCCTGGATCAACACAATCTTTTCTCAAGTAGGGAGCTGTGATAAATCTGTTCAAATCTCATTCTGTCAGACCACTGTGTGCCAACAGAGCTGATAATGAATGTTTAGGTATGAACACAGTTGTTTTTTCTGGCAACAAACTATGTAGTGGTTCAAGAGGAGTATTTTATCGATTCATTACAATATCACTTTAAGTTGGTTGCGCTTTCATCAAAGCATTGCATATATTTAGTATTAGGTGTATTTCTATATGAAACAGGGACAGCCATAAAAACAATGGAGTCAAGACAGAATTGCCATTTTCTATCCTGTAGCTGATTAAATAAATCTTCCTCTTTTCCCCCACCTGCTCTGTTCAGGTTTCTGTGGGCTTGCTCAGTACTCCCACGCAAGTGAAGCAGTTTCAAAGAGTGCTGCTGACAAGGCTAATGCATGGTTTAGTGCTGCAGTGTTGATCCCTGAATCATGCTGCAGCATCACAGTTGTCATAGAGACATGGATTTTTGAGACCAAAGGGACAGTTCTTATAATCTGCTCAGACCTGTTGTAAAACACATAGCAGCTTGCCAATAAGTAAGTAACTTTGGCAAATTGGAGTACAGCCTGTCCCTCCCTCTCCTGTGACAGTGAAACACGTTTCACTTAAGTTTGGGGGATGTTGGAAGAGAAACCCCAAACAGGGATTTAATTTATTGTCAAAGTGGTGCTGTCAGCCGATCATTTTTTTCTGCTGAGTGAAAGCCAGGTGCAAGCTTAGCCCACAAGGTCACGCTATGATTGTGATACTGGTGACTTCAAAGGGACAAAGAGTATTAGAGTAATAAGTGTATCCAGTCTTATCTTCTAGGTGCTGTGGTGAGGTCAGCACTTGTACTTGTAATGAAGGGTGCTAGAGGGGGCAGCTGAGGGCAGTCAGAAGTCTCCGACAGACAAGCACTGAGTGATTCAGCTGCAGCAGCTTGATGCTGCTGTCCCTGGTTGTTTGCCTCCTCATTCTGTCTGCTCTTTTATCAGCTGAGATGTATGTCCACATCTCACCCATCCTGGTCCAGAACCTGCCGCAGCTGCTGCTAGGGACAGTGGGCTTGTGCCAAGGCACTGGGCTGTGAACTGCTGTAGCAGCCCTTGCCAGAGGCTACCTGGTATAGCAGAACTAACAGCTGGGGGATTCAGCATCTTAAATTGCCAAGCTGACAGCTGTCAGAGCTCACTTGAGAGTGCCAAGCAGGCTGGGTAACCTCAAGCCAAATATTAAGTCTCCTCTGTCCCAGTGTATGCTAATCTGTGAGAAATTGATTGTTACACATCCCAGCTCTGCTGATGAAGCAATTCCAGTTATAAAGTCCCTTGATTTTATACACAGAAGCTTCCAGTGCCCATCATGGTATTAGACACTGAAACAGGTGCACAGCCTCTAATATTGTGTCCCTATCTGCCTCTGCAGAATTTGGAATAAGGTGAATTGCTTTAGTGAAGCTGTGAAAATGTGTGTGAAGGAGCATATGCAGCCAAAATGCTCTCCTCCTCCTAAATGTATACATTTCTCTGGCTGTTGGCTATGCAGACATAGCTTCTGCAGTCCTATAAGATAGCTTCAGGAAAGCTGGAAATGTAATTTTTTTAAATGAAAATAATCTGCTGGCTCCATATAAGCATGTATTATCCCTGCATTGACTGCTCTGCTGGAGGAGTTTGATAACAGGGCAGCATTTGATTCTTTGTGCTCTATTCCCATTCCTATGTAGCACGGTTGTTTTGCTACCATTTGCAGTGCCTTAAATTACTCACTGGTAGCTATTATTAAGGAACAATTCTTAGTGCTTTAGATTTTCAAGGATTGTCTTTGACTAATTTCCACAGCATCCCTGTGAGCTGTAGTGACTCACTGCCTTTCTGTTCACAAATAGTGCTGTGTTCATCTATTCTTTGAGTAGCTTAAGAGCAATTAATCCGCGGGGCCGCCTGGTTCCTCTGGAGGATGCTCCTTCTGCAGTAGGAGTAAGGCTCCCTTAAAAGCACAGGGGAACTCAAGAGAGGGCCA
>NW_010102164.1:0-252 GCF_000699245.1 Pterocles gutturalis
GGCCTCTGTGTCCCTCAGCTGGGCCACCTTGTCCCGAAGCCGGGCCACCTCCTGGGCCTGCTGGTTGGCCACCGCCTCGGCCACCGCCCGCTCCTCCTGCGCCTGGGCCCGCGCCTGCTCCATTAGTTCGCGCACCTCTGCCTGCGCTGCCAGCACCGCGTCCAGCTCCACCGACAGCATCTGCAGCTCCGCTGGGGAAAACGGGGGCACGGCTGCTTGGGGGGCACGGGGCTCTGGGGGGGGGTGCCAGCT
>NW_010102165.1:0-1376 GCF_000699245.1 Pterocles gutturalis
GCTGGTATTGGAGCAGCATCCCAGCTGGTCCCTGTCCCCAGCTGACACCTTGCAGGCAGGGGACAGCCACAGAGACCCCCATCCCTCAGGCTGTGCTGAGGCAGCCCAGGGGACGGGGAGCGTGCAGTGGGGACCGGGGACTTCACCCCAAAACCAGCAGAGCAGAGACCTGGCAGACCCCCACCGCAACGACCCCCCCCCGCACCGGAGCTGGCTAAGGACAACCTGGGCAAGGAGCCACCTGAAAGCTTCGGCCCAGATGGGGCTAGAAAAAGCCTCGTGGCTATTGCCGGAGCACCATGGGGACATGCCAGATGCTCACGGAGGAGCCCGGGATGATGTGCTCAGGGTGCAGGGGCACCACAACAGCGTGGTGTCCCCCCAACCTGCCACGAGAGCCCGGCACAGGGTGAGCTATCATTAAAGTCCATATTTCTTGGACGCCACGGCGGGTATGCAGCAGCATCGCCGTGGATAGCTTTTTAATAACTCATTAATAAAATAATCACAGAATGAATCACAGAATGGTTTGGGTTGGAAGGGACCGTAAAGATCATCGAGTTCCAACCCCCTGCCATGGGCAGGGACACCTCCCACTAGCCCAGGTTGCTCAAAGCCTCATCCAGCCTGGCCTTGAACCCCTCCAGGGATGGGGCATCCACAGCTTCTCTGGGCACCCTGGGCCACTGCCTCACCCCCCACACAGGAAAACATTTCTTCCTCACATCTCATCTCCATCTCCCCTCTTGCAGCTTCAAACCATCACCCCTCATCCCGTCCCTCCATCCCTGATGAATAAAGAATCATAAAGAGATCTAGAATCAGCTCTAGAATAATAAATAAATCCAGAATCCGCTCTAGACCCACAAAGTGATCTAGAACCCGTTCCAGACCCATGAGGCGAGCTAGAACCAACAAGTGAGCTAGAGCATAGTCTAGAACCACCCCCCTGCCAGAACCCCAGCTCGCACACTGCTGGCTCACGTTCAGTTTCTCATCCACTGACACCCCCAAGTCCTTCTCTTCGGGGCTGCTCTCAAGCCATCATGCACGCAGTGGCCTTCTAAAGCAGGACCAGAGGGTGGTTCTACAGAACCGATCTGCAGGCCAGGGGACAGCCCTGGGGACAGCCTTGGGGACAGCAGGGGACAGATGCCATTGCAGAGGTTGATTTCCAAAATCACCCATGTCCCCCCACCCCCGTCCCACCCATGCGTGGGAGATGCCGAGCGCTCGGCACGACACAGGGATGCTCTTCTCCATCCCCGAACATCTGCTCCCACATCAGCCCTGGCCGAGGCGCCGGCACCGGGGCATCCCCCTGCTCACCGGGGAGGGAGCCAGAATCACTGCTGAGCCTGTGCCGAAGCCACGAC
>NW_010102166.1:0-835 GCF_000699245.1 Pterocles gutturalis
AGCCAAACCCAGCCGTCGAAATTCCGGTGAGACAGAGAGAGCGGTGACATGTCCGTGCCACTCTTCCCTAGCCACAGAGCCCTCGGCTTTCCCCATGACTGTGAACACACAGAGCGTCAGCGCAGCAGCACCTCTGGAATAACGCACCCCGCAGCTTCACCACATCTCTACCAAAGAACAAAGCAGCGTGCACACAAACAGGGCAACCATGGTGGCAAAGGCTCAAAGAGGGACACCTGCATTGTCGCTCCGAGTCAGGAACCACTAAAAATGCCATGTTGCTCGAGCATTACAGTAGTTTCTTGACTAGTGTTAAAAAATGAGTAAATAGTTTTTGCAAACTCATTGTCTGAGGCATGACTTCCAAATGGGAACACTAAGCAACTCTCATGAGTCGTTAACTGAGCCCAGTTCAGGATCTGACTGAAATAACGGAGGAACGGAGAGCTGGGAGTCCAAAACCAACTCACATCCCAGCAACTATTGGAGACTTCGGGTCACTACAGGGGACTAGAGCTTGGGGAGCTTCGCCAGTCTGGCAGCAGAAAGCTAAGTGCAAACATGGCATGTTCAAAAAAAGAAAAAAAGGACGTTCCTTTGAGGGGCTTCTTTGTCGTTCCTCTCCTTCCTATGCAGAGCCAAGCCAGCGTCAGCTCGCTCACGGCTGTTCTCACAAACGTCCGGGTCACTGCTAGTGAGCGAGCGAAGCAGTGGGTACAAACACTCTGTACAACAAACGCTTTACTACCTTAAATACTTTATTTCCTGGGGCCCTGCGAAGACCCTTGTTCTGCCCCCACCCCCCAAAAAACAGAGAGGAAAAAACCTGGGAGGA
>NW_010102167.1:0-18592 GCF_000699245.1 Pterocles gutturalis
CCAAGCCAAGGGCTAACCCATCACAGTTGAACAGAGCCACGTCATCCACCTCAGTCTACCTTTGTTTCCAAAATCAATTTCATTACTGCTGAAACTTATCCCACCAGCTCCTTGCCTCCTGAGCAGTACAGACCTTCTCCAAATTTCATTACTGCTGAAACTTGTCCCACCAGCTTCTTGCCTCCTGAGCAGTACAGACCTTCTCCTTGCTCCATTGCACTGTTCCTCCTCACACACACACACCTCTCCCAGCAATTCCTTGTGCCTTTGGCTCTCACACTCAGGACCCACCCAATCCACAGCTGGACAGTTCCTCCTCTCACTGGTCCAGTCCTTCCACTCCAGTAACTGCAGGATGTCATCACACACTTCTCCTCCAGCCTGGTGACTTCCCTCTTTAGTCTCAGCTACTGATATTGTCCTGACTGTCACTTCTCTCTTCTTTTCCTTCACCTGCTAATCTGGCAATCCGAGCTCAGCCACATGATCCCCTTCCTGCCTCCTCAATATTTCTGGAGGAAAAAGCAACAGCACGTATCTACTAGGGATCTGTCCTCTCAGCATTTAGGTCATGAAGCAAACCTCTCCTTTCACTTGAACTAAATCCCATGTTGTCACGGGTGGGGACCACTTTGCTGTTGTTGCATCTAAATATTTATGTTTAATCAGAGTACAAACGGGTCAGGTGGACCTTCTATGAGCAAGCGTGCAGGCTGGAGCAAGCAAAGCATCCATCCTGCTTGGGTGGAGTTGGCTGGCAGTGCGAGAGGTCAGCATGGAGATCCCATAGTCCAGGAGAGAGAGAGCCACAGCCAGCAAAAACTGACATTACCTGAACCAGCCACGCAGCCATCCCTCAGATGTAATGGGAAGAAAAAGACACCAAGCAACCTGCAGAGACCCTGCCGAGGAAGGCCTCTGAGTTGTTAAAAAGCAAGCATGAAAGAAGGCTACCGCCATGCAAGAACAGAGCAGAAAGGGGCAGTTTTGTTTACAAACCCTTTTTATCTGTCTCAGCTGAAGTCTCCTCTGTTTTCAAAGATTTTCTAGTTTATGTTCTAATAAAACTTACATATTGAATTCACAAGCCATTTTGGTCCTCCCAAGGTGTTCACTGTAAGGAGACGGTCACTTTGAGATCCTGCTGCACGTTTCTGTAATCCTTGCAAACTTCTCACCACCTCTGGCTCCTCAGCCTGACTCACCTTCCCACTTCAACTCCTGTTTCTGCACAGAACGTGAATGAGTGGCTTCAAGGGAGCACTGACATGACGCATTATCATCTCTCTCTTCCTCATCTGCTTCCTTTCCTCTTTTCCTCTCCCTCCTCCAATGGATGCAGAATTTTTCATTTTCTTTTTTTTTCTAATTCTTTCACATGTCTCCATGATCCAGACTTATTGTTCTTCTCCCTTCATAACCCCTCTACCCCATTGGCTTTTCCCCTTTAATTGCAAGCCAGTTTGCTGTTTCCATACCCATGACCTCATTGCCTCCTTCCTTTTATCACATTCCTCTTTGACCTTTCACTTCTGAGATCCTTAAATACACTGTTGATACTGGCTATCAAGAATCCCTTTTCTGCAGCTCAGCCTCAACCCCTTCTTACCTAGCTGCTGCTTTTCTTGCCAACATGCTCTGCTCAGCACTTACTGTCTCCAATAGCTGCTTCATAATTTTGATTTTATAATGAGAACTCCATTTTCATGTGTTTAACATTGTATCAGCTTTTCTGTGATTTTATTTTCTCTTTTTTCTTCACATTATCCCTGAGCACACCCAAATAACTCCCCTCGTTTTTGCAAGGCGACAGTTCTCCTTCCCAAGCACATCCCAAGGTAACACGAGATCCGAAAAGCAGATATCTCCACCTTGCCATCACCTCAAGGACCTGGGTATACTTCACATTTGTCTCCTAGGCAAACTCATATCTCGGTCAGCTTGTCAGTGATTCTCAGCCATGAACTGAAGTGTAAAAAACCTAAAAAGAGCTCCTGACGGAACTGTTTCCACAGGCCCTTTCTCTTTTTTTTTGATCATTCTAACTCACCATTTTGCTTGTCGTTCAGGATGATAAAACCCTGTCTCATCTTCAATTCTGAGTACACACCCAAATTCTGTAGAGCGTATAATTTCTGAGTTGTAATCTTTCCTGTCTGGCTACTGTCATGCTACCAAAATCCACTTTCACACTCTCACTTCCATCATTTCTTCTGGCTTTGAAAAATGAAGCCTGTACCTGTTCACAGTCACCCCAAAAACTGCAGGAGGGACCATATGCTAGCCAATCACTTCAACTACACCAGCTTTTTCACTTTTTATCCCCCTACGGACTCCTTCCTCTGTCACAGAAGTCATAAGCTAATGTGCCTCCTTCACTTTTAAGGTATTTCATTACCTCTTCCCCAAAATCTTTCATTACCTATCGAAAGACTACTTCCAGTCCCCATTGGGCTTATGACCTCTCCTGCCATCATTTATTTGCTGTGGTTTTTTGAATTAATAGCTTTCCACTTGTCTTCCCGCTGTTCCCTATGCCATCTTCCCTCAGCAGCAATACAACCAAAAAAAAGTCATATGCTAAGACGACAAAATATCATTTTCTTGTTTCCCCACAGTCTCTCAGGTACCTGCATATATGCACCCGTAGCCTCTAGTCTACACTAAGTCAAGAATTCCTTAAAGCAAGACATTAGGGTTTTTGGGTTTCTATAGTTCCGATCTGAGATGAAGGCTCCTAACTTTTACGATAACACAAATAAACAGCAGTAGAAACACCATTACAGTCAGAGGACATTGAAGTCTATTCTTTGCCAGTTGCTTTTGCCAATACCTGGGTGTAAAAACACCAGCAGAGATCAGCATCAGGTCCAGTATGAAAGTCATCTGTGCTGGAAGGAATATTTGGACTGCAAAGGCACTGCATGCTTAAAAATATCTGATAACTCACTAAATTCAGAGGAATTGGGCCTTTTCTCTGCCTTCACTCTCTACAAGTCTGAAAACTTTCTATTAGTCTAATATACCTACGTGTCTTTATCAGTATGACTGTGGCAGCACATTCTGCACATGGACCAGGACCCCAGAGCCACAGGATGGGGAATACATTCTCAGCTACGTCTGGATCTATCCTGAGCGGCACTACAAACCATGTTTTCAAAATTGACTCTCAAAAATAGTCCATCCAAAAAAAAAAAAAAAAAAAAGAAAATAAAAAGGATTTCTGTGTTAAGTGCAGATCATTTTGCATACCATCTGCGGAGTGCTAATTATACACACTGTTGTTATTTGTCAGTGTAAGATATTTCAGAATGATATCTGTAAGCCATCTGCCAGCTATCTTACTCACATTCTTTAGATCATCAGCAAGAAATCTCATACATTTTTTTCCTTAGGTAACAATCTGCAATACGTAAAAGCAGTTAAATGGGAATGACTTTCTAAAAATGGCTTTTGAACACATAACCAAAGTCAAGTGAGCTCCAAATGAATTACTTTGAATTGTTTAAAAATGTCACACTTGAAGGCATGTTTTTGACATTGCATTCAGGTATTAAGCAAGAATTTCCATGGGTGCTTTATGCTATTTTTTCCCATGTCTTTTAGGTGAAATTTGAGCAGAAAGAGCAAGGAATTCACATTTTAAAAATAAAGCATCATTAGCAATTATATTATGCAAACAATTTATTTTATGTTCCCCTAATCCCAATCATTGTATTTTGTACTTGCTTGATATGGAGAAGTTTTGTTGATTTGGGGTTTTTTTGGTTGTGTAATTTGGGGTTTTTTTTAATGCAGGTGCACAACATTATTCCTTCTTGGGGAAACACTTGTTTTGCAAAATTTTTTTCCCTCCTTTTTAATAACTCAACTGCACAATTGGTTACATTTTTTTGGTATGGGGCACAACACTGAAAGGAGAGGAGGAATTAAGAAAAATCATTCCCAAAAAAATAGTGAGCACCAACTGAAAAAGTGAAACACATTCAGTTCAGCGGCCATCACGCAACTTTCCGATATGACTAGAACGACATTGCACAAATGATCAAAAGCAAATCTCATTAAAAATAAAAGATGGCTTTTATTCAACCACACATAAGAGCTGTACTCAGCTCCTAACTGTATTAACAGATTCCTGGAGTGACCCTGTGTATGTTGTTTCAGGGAAAAAACAAACCACAACAAAAAACCCCAAAAACCCCAAAAAATCCAACCTTAAAGCCACACAAATAGTTCTTAATCTCAGCCCTTGTTTGTTTGCCTGCTGAGACCACACATATAAGAACCTCCACCACGTCTTCCTTCAGATGTACACAGCACTCATGCCCTCGGTGCCTTAGTTTTCGCATGAGTAGCTGCTACTATTGTAAAATACATGGGGAACAAGACAATCTTGATCATACCAGTAATTCTGCTGTGGTTAAATTTGCTAAGCATCATGAGACCTATGATCACAGTTGCTTATTGCTGCTGAATTTAAAGCATGAGCTCAAACAGAAAACCAGCGAGAAGCTGGTCCAAGAAAAGAAGGATGTATCCCATCATAAGGTTCAGTCAAACGGACTTTTGCTTCTGTTTAGTATGCTGCAACACAGGAAATTTTAAAAGAATGAATCAGTCTCCTGACAACTCACTATTATTTTTATAAGCACTAGGAGCACTGCCACAGTATGTTACTGTTCTAACCAGAGATCAGCAGGTTGCCATAGTAGGGACTGTACAAATGCAAAACAAAAAAAAAGGAATTTCTTCCACAAAGAGGATAAACTTTAGTATAAGAAATTTAAACAGATACAGACACAGAAGATGCTTTTTTAGACCCTTTTCAGAAGACAAAAAGATGACAGCCAAATGTCTACAAACAAATTCTTAGCAGGTAACTTCTCCAGAATCATGAATCAAATCATCCAGGTAGGCTCTGTCCCGTCCCCATACATACCACCTGTCAGGATTTCCCAACAAATATACACAGAAACAGAAATCACAACGAAACGTTCATGAAACCAGAATCAGTTCAGTGAAAAAAAAGAAAAAAAAAAAACCAAAAAACCACCAAAATCAAGCCACCCACCCTTCAGCACACAATCAAATGGGACACTTTCTACTCCCTTCCTAAGAACATGAGCTTCTACCTTCACCACCCTCATTCCATCTGATGGAGTTCTTCTGCTGTCAGTACACTTTTATATTTTCATTGCCAGAAAAAAGCTGGCTCTTTGACAGCAAGACAACTAACCTGATTTAGCTAGAACACATTTTAAGAAAACCACCTGTGTAGATATCATCTTAGCATAGCTGGCGGAGGTCAGCTGTAGCTGAGAAGATAATATATTCATTTCACCTAGTTATGTCAAGGTAAGGGCCACTTGACTCCAGCTAGGATTTTGCCACAAAGCAGCAATCTAGAATTACGCTGTAAAAGCACATCATTGTGGAGAAGTGAGCATGTATCACCATTGCACAGGCAGTACAGAGTTCATACAGACTGCACAGAGTTCACACAGGCCTATGTTGAGGGCTGCCCAGGGCAGTGGTGGAGTCACCATCCCTGGAGGGGGTCAAGAAACGTGGAGATGTGGTGCTTGGGGACATGGGTTAGTGGGTTGGGTGGTGGTGGGTTGGACTTGATGATCCTTGAGGTCTTTTCCAACCTTAATGATTCTATGATTCTATGAAATGATATCCAAGATGGGCAGAAAACATTCCTGGCAGATGGAGGAACTGTAAATAGCGAATAGCTTGGAGTACTCTTTTACACATCTCATCAACTGGCCAAGAAACTACAGGTTAGAGGAGAGGACCACTCCTCTTCTGGAGTGGAAACAGCAGTATGTGGCTCTGTGGGGAAGAAAAGAAGGGGAAAAAGGGAATAAGGACAGAGAGCTTCCTGTATTCCCCTAGCCACCCGCACGTGAGGTCAAGCAGAAATATACATGTATTTATTAAGTTCCATGGATGTGAATCAAGGCTTAATGAAATGAAAAGACATCGGCAGATCTCACCACCTTGATACCACTTCCTTCCACTAATGCATGCAAAGAGTTTTAGGACTAACCTCTTGTTAAAAACACCACTGCCCACTTCCCAGCCCATGATCACACGGCCTCTCATCTGTATCAAATCACACAAACACCACAAACATTCCCAGCTGCAATATGATATTGTGTTGTTTCTGTTTCAGAATATTTTTATTTGTTTTTTTAAGGTATCCCACAAGCATCTCTGTTTGAATTTCAGCTAAACCGTGTTCTATCCCCATGCCAGGCTGCCTCTCAGTGCTGAGTCTAATGAGTAGAACAGCAACAGAGCTGAGTGAGAAACACCATGTTGAATCCAGGACATTCAGAGACAGGATTGTTTGGGAGTGTGGATACCAAATCAGACGGCTAATGCAAAACACCATCCAGGCAAGCGAGGCCCTTCTCACACAGAAAACAACCAGATAGCTATTGGGCAAATGGTGCCATACAGACTCGGTACTCCCCAAGAATCTCTCTGTTGGACCAGTTACACAATACACTCAGCTGCTTTCTTTTCCACTTCATTTATTTTAAAATAAGCACTCACGCTTAGTACACAAAATCTTGCCAGTTATGTTACGGTTTTCACGTGCGTCACAAGCATTGCCTCAAAGACCTCACTGACAGCTTTTCAAAGGGATGTAGTTAGTACAAGGAAGAAAAAGAAGGCAGGACAAGATTGAACAAGGTCATTTGCCTTCTGCTGTCAAGCAAGCACATGGAGGTTCAACCAGAAATGAGGTTTTCATTTGTAGAGACTCAAATCTTGTCAGCTTTATGGAAGTGATAAGGGTCAAGATCAAGAAGAAACACCAATGACTAAAGTGTAATGGATTATCAAGCTCAACCTGAAAAGATAGTCTCAAAACATAAGACAATATAGGAAAAGGCAGAGACTATGTTTATGGATGAGTGGGAAAAACTGGAATAAAGAAAGAATTCTAAGTAATCAGGCTGGAGATGTGGGCAAACATGGACTTTCGCAGGGCCTTAAGGAAAAGGACAAGATCTGGAACTCCACAGCATGGTAACACAAGGGGAAAAAAAATCTTCACTTCCACATTGTCAGTGGACTAGCACAGTACAGGCAAAGGTATCGACGAAGTCAAAAGACGAGAGCTTGTAGCAATTAAAAGGGGCTGGGGGGAGTTGTCTGGGCTCTGGTTTCTGGCTGATAGAGCCAGAGAGCTAGTTCTTCAATGGGAAGCAAAAGAAGAACCATCAGGACTGGAGCCTGATACAGGTGGGAAGAAAAAAAAGCAAGTATTAGCAGTAGTAGCAATTTTGTATTGTGGAGGATCAAGAAAGGTTGTGGGAGGGAAAGCAATTGTTCCGCGTGTGCAAGATTTAGCACTGGAACATCTACCCTGCCCTAGCTGTGCTCGCGAAGGAACAGCTTCGGGCCTGAGATGTCATGGAGAGCCCTTGCAGTGATTCTTCCACTGACATCTGGATGTGTTGGTGCAATGATACTCAGAAAAGCCCAGGAAAATTCAAGCATTTGTGACGTACTAAATAAATAGCACAAGGTATTCTTTTAGCACTCATGGCAGTGCCTTGATATTGGTACCTCATTATTGCAAGCATGTATTTCACCATGCAGCCTCTAGCCTTCCTTAAATCTAAAAAGAAAAACAAGCCCCACTTGAACTGTCTAGCCCTTGAAAGGAAAAACTGAAGAAGATAATGAATGAAGAAACCTTTACGACTTTGAAAATCCACGCACCACCGTAAATCCTTTACTGCCTCTTCTCTTGCCCTATTTCTTCATTTGCAAAGGTCAGCTCTTCTAGAAGCTGAGACACCGAAACAAGGGTAATAGCTGGCTTCAACAGCACAGGTACTTTGTAAATCCCACTTAGATTTTGATTCTTCCACACACTACAGAGTTCAAAGCTTTTTAAGAAAGTCTCCATGCCAAAAGAGCAATCACTAGTAGCAGCACACCACAGATCTTTTTCCAGCCCTAAAAGGACATGACTGGAGAACGTCAGGGTGTTCTGAGCTAATCCACAAAACACTTCTATAAACTTGTAATTTCCACATTGTATAAAAGCTGGGCAAACAATCTACAAAGACAATATAGACCTTTTTTCTTGCTCACTGGCTAAAACCAACTGACTGCTGTTCATTCAGTACTGGGACTTCGATGGCTTTCCCAAAGCAAGATGGCATTAGCAATCCTTGCAAATTGTTTAATCCATTTCCTTTAAGTAATCAAACTCTACTGCAGCTTTGGCGCTTCACTACCTGTCTCATACATTGCACTTACCTTACATCGTGGCCTTGCTCTCTTATTTTATGGCTTAACTGTTATAAAGGACTGCTCCAGTTTATCCACTGCTAATCTGCTAGTCCTCATGCTCTCTCACAGAAATCCTTCCCCGCATCATGACTCGCACAGGCTTCGTCATGCTGACACAAGACCAAATGTATGTCCTAAGAAGCTTTACCATCAAGTTCACAAAGGCATTTAACTGGTTCTTCAGCCTCCACAGCCCACCAGGGTCAAAAGATGATTTTTTCAGCTTCTGTCTGTAACAGAATTCTGCTGAGAATTCTGCTTTAATTTGTGGAAATTTTTTGACCTTTTCAAGTTCTGGTGCTGTGGTTGTTCTAGCCTCCCAAAACAATGGAATTGTGCCATAAGAAAGGGAAACTCACAAAAACATGGGCTCTCCAAGCCAAAAAAAAAAAATCCCAAACTGAAGAAATAAAACAGTGTAACTCAGTAAAATAATCAGTATACAAAATGAGTGTATAAGTGGTATAAATGAATTAAGCTTTCTCCAGCTGTTATTGTTCTTGCTGACAAAAAAGTGTGGGTTATTTTATTCCTTTTCCACTCCACGGTAACTCAGCATCACAGAGCTCTTCCCCAACAGAAGCGGGGAAAGAATTAAAAAAAAAAAAAAAAAAAGGTGAGCTCTGTGTGGATTCATCCACCATCTTTTGTGCATGCAAATAACTAACAGATGAGTATTTATATTTAGGATTAGAGCTTTGCATAGACAAACAGCAGATAAATGTGCACCCTCGGTATCTAGGTTACATCCTTTAGGAATTGGGCCTGGTTGTCTTTCCATACAAAAAAAAAAAAGAAAGATTTGAAGAAGCAATGAGAAGATGAAAAATGAGCGTAGTTTGAAATACGTCAATAATGATACACGAATGCTTTCCAGAAGCACATTAATTACATTCTTGAAAAAGTTAAAAGTTCAAGAAATGTTAAATAAAGTACAAGATATAATGAGATGTAACAAATAAGAACCAGGAATAGCTGTGTTATAAGTCAGAGCAATGTGCAAAGTTATTTACAAGTCAAAGGAAAAATAATCACCCTTACAGTCACGTAAAAGCCTTTTCCAAACCTCCCATCAACTATACAGTGATGTATGCAGCTGCCAGATTTTAATAATTCATCCCGAATTTCACAGAACTGATTCATCTCCAGTGGCGACCCTCCTCCCAGGCGGGCTAGTGGAGAGGGTCCAGAGGCTAGCAGAAGCCACTCTTCCCTCTCAGTGACCAGAAACTGGCCATGACTCACAGCGGTACGGTGTAGCCTGTGGCAGAAGCAATCGCAGCCAAACTGGAGCATGAGCAACACAAACACAATCAAAACATAGCATGACCACGGGAAATGTATGTAACCACCATTCTGGCTTCTGCAGTGGTTTTACAGGGACCATTACACAAAGCTGGAATACTCCCAGAAGATCTTTTTAAAGACTGAACCAGCTACACAACTGCCGTTATGGAAGACATCAGAATCTCAGAGTTCTGGGGCTTTGTTTGGTTTGTCGGTTAGGTTTTTTTGGTCTTTTATGTTTTGCCTGCACTTCTTTTTCCGTGGCAATTTTTGGCACTACAGAGAGACCAAAGGAAGCGTGATCATCTTGTATCAGCAACTTCAAAAGTGGAAGGCAGCAAAACAACAGCCGACAAGAAGATGCAAAAGCAAAACTCGAGGCCAAGACCAGAATTTCAACCTGTGTCCTTGAGTGCTCTATGTGCCTTGAAGTTTTAGATCACTGCAGCTGTCTCACTGAAGGACCTTCAAAGCACGCTGTATATTCTGCTACATGAAAGGAAGGTTTTCAGTGCTACTCTTGGTTCAAGCAAGAATATCATACATATGCCTTATATCAGCAAATAAACAGAGGTGAGAAATGGCTGCAGCACAGATGTGCTTGGAGCAAACTTAGCTAAATAAATGAAAGGGAAACCACTGCAGCAAGAAGTCTTCTGGCAAAAGGAATCTACCTATCAGCCTTCTCACTCCCTGTTCGCTACAGGGGACTGACAGTACGCTATTCACCTATTTTTTTATTTTTTTTTTAGCACAGCCCACATTGACAGGCACTTTCAAAATAGCCTCAAAATGACAGTCCCTCCCGACAGAGGAGCCTGCTAAGGACAGACTGACCACTGCTGAAAGCTGGGGGAAGCAAAGCAACAAAAGGAGTGTCATGTTAGTCAGCTGGACTGCTCAGCACACCAGGAAAAAAAAGAAAAGAAAAAAAAAAAGATGTATAAAGATTTTATGCAAGAAAAATGTATGATGTGGAATTCCAACACACTGAGAGTCCAAGGCCTACCAATTTCAAGAGCAAAATTCTCATTTACTTTAACCAAATCCTTGTTTTCACTTCACTGTGAGAGGAAGGACCTTGAAGAATATCACAGATTTTGCAAACCTCAGCCTTCGGCAAATAACTATGAACAAACACACTTGCAGTTCCCAAACAATTTAGGAAGATCTGCATTAAGTGAAATAAATAATTCAGTTTGCATCACTCCCAGGACAAAACACTTTCGGAAGCCTGGTAAAGATACACAGAGAGCACGTGCCCAGACACAGCTGGCAGATAAAACCTGGGCTAAGGGAAAGTGAACCGACCTTCCCTCCGACTCTCAAACGCTGTCACACTACTGAATGGGAGAAGTGTTTTATTGGCATCCACCCTTCTCTCTTCATACTCTCTCTGAGGCTTGAGCCTCAGCGTACCCAGGCAGCTGAGGTTGTATTTAGAACACTGCCACAGAGAGAACAGAAGAGGAAGAGAAGAGGAAGAGAAGAGGAAGAGGAAGAGGAAGAGGAAGAGGAGCAAACTACCATCTCTCGCTACACAACTTCAGCGGCTCCGCTGGCTCCCACCGTCACAGCCAGACAGCTTGACAATTCCCAGCGGCTCGATGGCCGAAGAGCACAATTCTTGCTCTTCTCCCTGACCCCCCGCATGAACCAAAGCGAGCTTATGCGGTAAAGCTGACAAGATTCAAAGGACCCAGCCCAGAGTTCGAACAGTGTTTTCAGTAGCTCTAACGTTCTTTACTTTTTACAAGGGGCCTTCCCAGACCAGAAGGAATGGTGCAGCATTTCTTGCTCTAAGAAGACCTTAGTCAATAGTTTTCCTCTATTCCTTATTCCCAGCCCTCAGCACAACAGGGATGTCAGGGGTTGTGTTGGAAACGGAGAACATATCCTGCTGCCGAGAGCCCCCAGACATCAGTCAACTAAGGTCTTGGTCACGGAGGAGGCAGTGCCACCCGTATCCCCACTGGCATCTGAGGGATGCAGCCCAATGGGGTTTGATCCCAGTCAGGATCAACAGAAGTGCTTCTCCCAGATCAGGCGGCGATCTTTTACTGCTACCGCTATTTACAGATGTGGTAATTTGGATCTACATATTCTGGGACCTTCTTCTGTGTTTTAAATACAACAAGGAAAATGCTAAAGGAAATATATCCACAACTACTTATTTGGACATTTTAAGTCTTTTTTCAGCCCTTCTTGAGCCCTTGGGGTTGGTTGTCTGAAAATGGTTGCATAACTTTGTTTTGCTGACCAAAGGCTTTGGAGAAATTTTAAAAACCCAAGGAAAGAGCGTTCCTGGCAACCAAGCCTCAGCTTCGCCCACACAATTATTTGTGCCAGAGAAAAAAACATTATAAAATGCTTCTGATCAATAGCCTGTAGGCACAGAGCTCGTAGGCACAGAGCTCAAACACTGAATATTCACCGTCAATCAATAGAGTAAACATTCAAAAACATCTGCTGAAAAAACTCAAAACCTGGAGTAAACCACAGTCCGCTGACAAATATACTGCTAATCCTAAAAGGAACGTTCTTCTAAATGCTATTTTTTTGCAAACTATTCATACCTTTCCAATTATATATTTAAGTTGCTTAAAGCTTGCTGTAAATTACAGAAATGTTCTGGATTTAATATTTCTTTTCAGACCATGAAAGAAAAGCCTAGTTAGAAGACAATAATGAATACGTAGATCTAAAGCAGCGGGACATTTGGAAAAACTTTGACATTTGGACTCTCACTTTTCTAAATCAGCCACATATGGCAGGGATCAACAGCTCAGTGCTATTCACACAAGCATAGCAAGGGGCATGAGAAGGAATGATATACAATTGTATTTCTATATTTTCCTATTCAAGCAAGATGCCTTCTCAAAATTTTAACCCAGGAGGCAGAAACTTACTTTGCAAACAATACGTTAAGCACAATTTATTTTTAATGTATTTTTGAAAAAAACACGAGAAATTGTATGTGGGCAATGTAACAGCACATTTGTCTTGCAACACTCAAGCTGTGGGTATGAAGACTTTCAAAGAGACAGTCATCTCGCAAGTAAACAATTTATTCTTTTTTTTTTTCAATGTCTCTCAAAGAAAAAAAAATGTTTACACTTCAGCACTACAATCCCTAGGGACATAAAGATGATTTAGCAATACCTGGCTAGTGTTCAGCTGTATATATTCCTCAGTGCTTCTTTAGTTTGCTGAGCCATAGGCTGTGGTGCACTGTCTACACTTTGCACTGTTAGGATTCCATCCAGATGACAACCTCAAAGTACTTTTGAAACACAAATGAATTAAGCCTCGACAACTGAAGCAAGGAGAGGTTCAGTGACTTCTTCAGGGACACAAAAACCAGCCTTGAGTCCACTCTCAGGCTGCAGTCTGGAACACAGCAAACTACTAGAGACCAAAAGTTCACTAGAAGTTTTCAACAACATTCCTCTTTAAGCCCTGATCTTGCTAAGGTGATGCAAATAAATGGAAGAGGTCTAGGTGCAGAAATGAACTAGTTCATAAATTGAACAACTGGGCCAGGAGTCAGATCTCTCTATTCCTCCTAGTCGTCACACCAGATTTTCTGATGTCTGGAAATCAATCGGGGCAACAGAAGGATCTGTCATGTCAAGATATCACAGATAAAAATGAACAGCAAGCATTGCCATATCGTCACATCATTGCCCAACTAACACCAAAAAGACCAAAACTAGATTGCAGAGAAAGAGCTAATAGCTTTGCAGTGGGAACAGCAAATGCCCTTATCAGAGATGTGGCACACAAACCTGAGCCATGTAGATGTGGTGCTTAGAGACATGGTTTAGTGGGTTGGGCGGTGTTGACAACTGGACTTGATGACCCTTGAGGTCTTTCCAAACCTTAGTGATTCTATGACTCTTTTAAGCTAAATGGACAGCTAGAAGGCCTAAGAGTTGAAACTATTAATACAGATCAAAACTCAAACCACAAAACACACTACCTTACAAAGAAAGCATATTCTTCCCTTCTCTCCAAAGAATTTTTAAAAGTATTTAAAGGAAAGAGCTGTTGATAACCAAACTGAAAACAAGGCAGAACTTTATTTCCCCGTGTACTTGTGAAAGTCCTACTTTGCGATGCTCCTGTAGGCAGAAGGGAAAGACACCATCATGCAATAAAGTATAGTATTAGCTGTCCAGACAATAACCAATGGGGTCATTGCAGGACTAGGGAAACTTCCAGTTCTCAGAGTACTTTCATTCATTGGTTTAGTTTCAGCCATTTGTTTCAAAGGTATGCTATTCAAACAATAAGATATGGAAAATACGTTGAAGGCCATGCAGCTAAACGGTAAGGTTAACTGAAGAAGGTGATACTAACTTAACTGCTCTCAAGTAGCCATTGCTTCAGTACACAGCTCACTCTTCAGAGCTGCACTGCAGCAAAAATACAGTAACTCACTTGGAGTCTCTGAGCTCTGTATTCACCCTAATTTTTTTTTAAGAAAACATTAATTTAATATCAAGGAATGCCAATTTTTCGCAACTTGCAGGGATTATAAGGAGCATTGGTATGCACAGTGCATCTTAAAAGATCCTCTCGTCTGCATTGATGATAGACCGGAGTATCAAAGTTTCTGATTCACCTCTTAGCTGAAGTTGTTTTCAGTGTTATGTTTAAAACCTTTAAGCTTCAAGGCTTGATCAAGCATTAATAGATTGCTAAAGCAGGAGCCCTGGTGCTTGAGAACAAACACTGGAGTGAGTACTACGGTGTCAGAGATCACACTGGAGATTTTAACAGAAACCGAGCACATCTACCTCATTACATATTGAAACCAGCTCTTCCCACTTAGCGCTTGTATCTATTTCCATACACACAGCATGCTTATGAGACAATGTGGGGTAGCCTCCCAGGTCAGAAAACAGACGTAACTATTAACTTGAATGCAAATGGATAATATCCACAAACGGAGGAGATGACCTCTGTTCTCAGTGAAGTGACACAAGCCTCTCCAAATGAAAGAACACAGTGTCTGAGAGGATAGCTGGCTTAGCAGCAGGAAACAAATAGAACAGATTCAAAAGGTCAATTTATCCAATGATTTCTGATCTTACACTGAAATCAGCAGAATGATTTACATAGATAGGGAGCTTTGCAGCGATGTAAGATCATACTAAAACCTATGCTCTTCCTAATGTGTAATTCCAGTCCTTCCCTATTACATGTTCATCACATTACTAGAAGCCTATTTTAAAACAAACACATTAATGTTTATTTTAATTAAGTTTTTTATTAATTTCATGCTAGTGATCAGAATTGGACCCCACCTTTTTACTTCGCATGACAAGAAAACAAAAGCAGAGTTGAAATCTTTCTCTTTAAGGTAGGCTCTGCTAAGGATGCTTACCAGAACAGAGCAGCAGTGAGCACTGCAGAGAAGCAGTCCATCTCTTAAAACCAACTGTGCTGCACCACTAGTCCTCCACAAAAAAGGTTCCACAGCATCTGAAAGCATTAGGATTTCAAGCACGAGCTGGCCAGTTGCTACAGGAGGTCCGCCAGCCAGCACTGACACGGGAGACTAATGCCTCGCTGATATACTAGCCACACGTCTTAGAAGAGCTTGTGCAGTAGGAATTGGAGGTAAAACACTGCTGCTTATTTGAGAAATCTGCTCTGCTTCTCATAAAACCACCTCTTGCACACTTTTCCCTTCTGCAGAGACATATCCTGTTATCTATGTACCAGCTCTTCCATTGCATCTGCAGTGGTTTCCAGTTCCTCACCTAACGGACGCAGAACGTGACGGCAGACCCAATGCTTCGCAGTGTGTAGTAACAACAGCAATAGCCCTGTAAGCGTGGGATGAGCGAGCATGAAGAGTGACATCAAAAGCAGGAAGCGCTGAGGCAGCACAGCCCTACCTTACTGCCCCGGCCACATCACCAGTATTGTCTCTGGAAGTTGCTGAACACCGCACCTCTCTGTAATGAGATCCTGATTTCATTACATTAGTCTCAGTTTGAAACATCTCCACTGTGACCAATGAAGTTAATTCACACTTAACAAGATCAGGATTCAGCCTCCATCGTTACTTGTGGTGTGGTCGGACCAATTCCCTGCCATGACCGACCCCCATGTCACCAAAGAGCAAGAGCACGGAAAAGGCTTGCTAGAACATTCAAGAAGTGTGCTTTAAGCTGTAAAACAAGATTTGGCCTTTCAGACTTCCCTTTTTCGGAATACATATGGTCCTTTTATTACTGCTTGATATGCCAGACTCATTCCGAGCCTCAGTTATGGCACCTCAGCATTATGTTCCTCCAACTATATGGAAGATTCAGAATTAAAGACACAAATACTTATGCAAGACACAGGGAGACAGAGGGACAAAGAGAGGCACAACACTCACCCTTAAAGTGCTAGCATGTGCCAAACACATGCCGGGATCAATTTTTCTATGATATTGCCAACTGTCTTCAGCATTTGTTCAGGATATTCAGTGCCAGCGGGTTAAGGTCAAGGGAAAAGAAAAGCGGATCGTGTACTAACTGGGATATCTGACGTGTTTCAGGACGGCAATCTTCTCTCGCTGTAAGGAGCAGAACACATGCTAATGCGCCCCGGTGCACTGCAGCCAGGAGAAAAGGTCAGGCTTAACACGGGGCTGCAGAGCTCGCTGCAGACTGAGCATCTATTTAATCACCGCAATGAGGCCAAGAGCATTATCCACGGGTAATCATATTATTTCTCAAATACATTTTGACATGTTAAAACAATATTCCACCAGAATGAGAGGCTATTTGTGCCACTGTGGGACGCTTTGAAGCTACGACCATCCATTTTGTGGATTTGTGTCAAACGTGCAGTGCATTAAAAGGAATGAGGGATACCCCCTTCGAGTTTTCCCATTAAATGAACCCCTGTGACAAAGTACTTCAACAAACACATGCTGAAAAATATTTGGGTAACAATTTCACACAAGTGTGTTAAAGATCTCATGTTAATGACGTGATTGAAAAAGGCACTGGGCAAAGCAGAATGAAATTATTTTATCCAGCAGGGCTTTGCTATTATTCCACGGGGAAAAAAATATATAATGCAGCAGGTCAAAGAGCAACTAAAAGTATTACAGTAAAGAGAAATCTTTAACATGTTCTCAGTCATTTTTATATCATTTCCTTTTTCTGGGCTTAGCGGTAATAGGTACCTACAAACAATTATTTTATGCATAAGAGTGGGGGTAGTTTATTAGTAGCAGAGACTAGTATTCACAAAAATTTCTACAATGAGATCTGATAAAAATATTTAGTCAAATAACTTGACAATAAATACAGTTAGAGCGTGTCAACATCATCCTTAATAGCTTCTAACTTGCTTGTCTTAAAAAGTATAAATAGGTCATCAAGAAGGCAGACATTAATTCTTAGCCTGGTCATTATCACAACCATGAGCAGACTAAAAGCAAATGTTACTCAATGCGTACTACTGACATAAAAGTATGGAACCCGGGCAAAATCTGCCACTGGTGGAGACAAGCAAATTTAACTGAGAAAATCAGACAGTATTCCACATTTCAGATCACTGTTTCCTCCCCTACCCCCTGCTCTTCCTTACAACCCGCTATATTCATTATTAAGAAGCTCAAACTCTTCTTTCTCTTTGTCCCTGAACGCTGCCCCAATTTGTGCTCAGTTTCCAATTAGGATTTAGCTGCAGACTACAGAGCAGCTGGAGACAGTCAGGAGAGGTGGGGGTCGTGCTGGAAACACTGGCCTCTGCGGATGAGCTCTCAAAGCTTCAGCATCACGTTTCCATGCCAACAGACGGCACATGAAGAGGTATGAGTTGTGAAGAAAAAGTACTATTAATTTTACTTCACCTGCCTGCTGGAAGGATCATTCCAGGGACAGTGAACATTTACACACAAGCAAACATGATTCAGAAAGCGAAAAAAAAGAAGTTTTCACCTTATTCTCCACATCATCTGTGTACACCTTCCAGCCTCACTTTCCAGAGCACTTAGAATGAGGCATTTGAGGTGCATCTGCTTCACCAGCAGCCTGCTCCCAGCGTTTGCTGTGTCCGCATCGGCACCCAGCCTGGTCTGATGGTCAACTGATCAAGTCAACCTCTGGTCTTTGAGTCTCTGGACCCTGGATTTCAAAACCCCGCTCCCCAGGTAACAGTATGACAGCAGGGTGCTCTGCACCCTCCACGTGTGCTGGCCTCAGGGCAATCCCTTTCCCACTGTGGCATAAGTAAAGCGTTGTGGCAAAAGCCACTGTAACGAGTCCTTTCTGCTCCCTTGCCAAGCGCATTTTGGCTCTGTCCACGTTAAAGGATTACACAAGCACCAGAAGCGGGACTGAAATAGCAGGCTGCAATGGAACAACAGGTACAGCTACACTGGTAAATAGGCATCCAGCTCACATCTCCAAAATGGGTCCTCTTCAGCATCCAACACATACCCCTCGGTGCACCAGCTAAGGTTTGCTAAGTAGCCTGGTCCCCTGGAGCAGCAAAGCCTTTCTAAAGCCTCACAGCCCTTCCAGCCTGACAAGTCTTTCTGCCCCCAGGGCTGGCTCTTGGCCCTGTCTACAGATCCTTATTCCCTTATCATTTATATCAGTGAATTGGGCCTTGACTACCCCACATCTCTGCAGCCTCTCTGCCGAGTCCGATTCTGCTCTGAGGTTGAGATGTATTTATGTGCCCAGACAACACAAGCAAAGCAAAATGTATTCTGAGATAGAAATGAAAGTCTTAAAAGGTGCTTTGGGAGGAATTTGGAGTTATACATTGAAAAGCAGGATTCACAAAAACCCCTGGTTCATTGCTTGGGTAGCAGCATTCAAAGAGCAGCGAACTATCCAAGGGCATGTCAACACTGCACAGGACAGGGGAGATGTCCTCGACACCGTATGGCGACATTCTTCATCGCAAGTCATAAGTGCTTGGGCAGCTCCCACTGTGGCATAAGTAAAGCGTTGTG
>NW_010102168.1:0-2498 GCF_000699245.1 Pterocles gutturalis
CTTAAAGGCTGGAGAGAACCATAACTATGGCAATGGCATTAAATGTCTCTCCGGTTTGGTGTATACTTAGAAGTCACATCTCCTGTTAAGTCAGAGAACAAAGAGGGATTCCTTCAGAGCAGGAGCCTAAATTCAGAGCTCCTGATTTTGTCACTGGAGCAGCTTAGGCCTCTTTGTTGAATGCAGTGGTATCATAGGGAGCAAAAGCTAATATAAGGCTATTGGGTATATAATTTAAGAACCTTAAGTTATACGGTGTGAATAACCTTCACTGCTTCTATTATTTGTGTTTAGATAAGATATAATAATTGACATTAAATTGATAGGCAAGGAACTCCATGTAATCAAGCAGACAATCCAGGAATGAATAAATGAATGCATCTTGTCAGAATTGAGGACTAATTTGGGAATATTAATAAAAAAATCTAAAATATAATACTAGGAGTATTTCTACAATATTGTCTTGCAAAAAAAAAGGGAGGTATTTGAAGTCATTAGAGATAAACAAATAATAACTTTTTTTTCATATCATAAATTATTCTTACAATTCTGACAGATGTCTGATTACTATATGTACACTTTGGAGCAATGAAAAGCTTCTTCCTTTGACTTTCTTAAAAATATCTTTCATATCTTCAACATCTATTTCTTATTCAGAAACATCCATTGATTCCTTCATAGAAATATTTTGGAGGGACTTCTCTGGTCAGGAAAGTTTGTCACCTTTGCTGTAGGGTATTAAAGTAGGAAGATGCTCAATTTGGGAATTGTGACAGGAATTACAAAGAACAAGCAATTAATTTTTTTTCTTAACACTTTTATATTCATCTTAAATTTTACTTACTGGGCTGTATTCCAGAGAATAGATGTAAACAATAAAACTAATAAAGTATAAAATAAAGAATAGGCAAAAAATACAAGCTGCTGTTGCAATCCTGAAATGCACATGGACTATCAAAAGTGCGTAAGATCTCCAAGCTCCTCAGACCACTCCTTCACACAAATTCAGAAAAAAAAAAGTTACAAGCAAGGGACAGAAAGGATCAAGAATTTTACAGAAGATGCCTGGCCATGGAACTCATTGTGTAAATTAAAGGAATCAACTGAAACTCCTTCATTGCTAGTATACTGCTGCATTAATGTTACATGGGGTATTCTCTTATGGCCAAACTCTAAACCACAGAGAACTGTGGATCTCAAGAGTTTAATTCCATGTGGCCCTGACAGGGAAAACAGCCGGGATGTGGACTCCTTCATAACACTTTGAAGTTAGAAGTAGGTTGCATTCAGTGGTTGCTTCAGCTCTCATGACTTCAGGGCTTCAGTTCTTCTTTCTCAATACCACCTGCATGAGAAGCCTGGTACAGCAAGTTCAGCATTTTCAAAGGCAACAAAGACTTTGCCAATGGTACCAGAATTAAGCTTTTTTAAAATCTAGATTTCCAGTCAAAATGTCCTAGCTGTTGCTTTTGTTGTTGATAACCTGTATGAATAAAAGATAGACACTGATGATTCAGCAGATAAAAATCCTAGATGATATTGGACACCACCAAATGACAGCAAAAGTCCTACCTTTAATTTTTTACATCCTAATTGACTGATTATAAGCAGGAGGTTGATTTTTAACAAAGAATTTACTTATCCCATCCATTCCATCCACTCTGAGATAAAATGAACCATGCTAGGTGGGAGTGAAGTAAAATATTAAATAAAAGAAAGAAGAAATATTATTTAGTAATAGATTGCTTGACAGTGTGAACTTAAATGACTGAATTGACTGAAACAAAGGTTTGTGAAACTGACAACTACAAACAACTTACTTGCCAAACAGGCAGTAGAAAAATTAACCTCTATCCCAGCCATTGTCAGTGACTCACATTTTTAGAATGGTTTGCATGGTTTATAGATCACAATTTCTCCTACAGTCCTTTTTGTCAGGCAGTGCTATAACACTGTGTGTGAATGACTAAATTGGATTTTGTAAAGACAAAGCATTTAAGAAGAAAATATTCTGGAAATCATTGGTCAGACTTATTTTCCTTTTTTAGAAATTTTATATGTGACCATTCTACAACTCTAATGTTCAAAGTCTCTAAAAGACCATTGTTAAGAATATATCAGATAGATTCATAACCCTGGATGAGACTAAATGGAATTCAAAACAAGGATCCATTAATCTCCCAAAGGATACAAACACGTTATTTCACTTTTGTTCATCTGTACTTTGGATTGCATCACTATAATGATCTATGATATCTGGAAATGAATGACCTGCTATGACACTTGAAATCAAGGTGAAGTAAAACTATGGGCAATCTGAACAATCATTTTGTCAGCAGGGTGCTTGGCCTTTCGTTGCTTGAACTGAAAGAAGATTTACAGAGGCTATTGGTCATTTTAATGACTTTTTGATGTGATATCTCACCAGATAAAGGAAAGAAATAATTGAGAGAGGGAAGGGAGACAAGAAAACCTAATGAGGTTTAATAAGGCCAAGT
>NW_010102169.1:0-4519 GCF_000699245.1 Pterocles gutturalis
GGAGGTCAACACACCCACTCAGTTTGGTAGAAATCAGAAAGCAGATGATTTTTTTCCATTTTTCTCCTCAACAGAAAGCAATTAGGATTCAGTGATATGGAATATGGCATCCTTACCTACAGGTAAATGTTAAAGCTGTGAGGTTGTAGGCACAGACCTGGATCAAACTGTTGAATTCTTAGGAAAATTTTCCTGCTTAATCAGCCTAGCTGAGCTCAGTTATGACTAGGGTAGAGTGGTTCTGGCTGTGAACCTCAATTTTAAGTTCAGGCCTGTGTTACCCCCTTTAGCCTGGGCAAGACAGAGCTGCTTTTAAATAGACACAGGAATGAGAAATGAGGAGGAAGAAATACCATAGTACACTCTATACCCCTGTCATAGCCTTTTCCTTTTTCTGTCTGAATTTTGGCTAGAACTGAAATCCTGGTCTCCATTTTCAATGCTCTGGAGAAAGGGCAGCACAGACAATCTGACTGCAAGGAATATGTTTTTTCATTTTTTTCCATCTCATAGACTGTTACCTGTACAGGTCCTGAGTAGACATCATCTAGTAAAGAAGGAAGTCCCCAAGCAGAGGATGCTTGAAGGAAAAAAAAAAATCTCACCATAGCCAAATGAACGTGCTTTGAACTCACTGTGAAATCTCCATAGTGACTGAAAGGAGAATATAGAATCATAGAATCATAGAATGGTTTGGTTTGGAAAGGAGCTTAGAGATCATTCAGTTCTACCCCCCTGCCATGGGCAGGGACACCTCCCACCAGCCCAGGTTGCTCAAAGCCTCATCCAGCCTGGCCTTGAACCCCTCCAGGGATGGGGCATCCACAGCTTCCCTGGGCAACCTATTCCAGTGTCTCACCACCCTCACAGGGAAAACATTTCTTCCTAATATCTCATCTAAATCTCCCCTCTTGGTAATTTTATTATGATAACATGAGTGTGCCTTTAAATAATTCCCTGTCATAGTTAAAAGTAAAGAACAATTAAAAAGGTGAATGGTAATGGTGGAGGACAATATTCTGACTGCATCCATCACCTCTTAGCTGTACCTGTCTGTTTATGCGTTCCATCAATGTCATAACAGTAACTGTCTTCAGAGAAGCTGTGCATAATGAATCTCTTAGGCTGACAATCTGTTGAAGGCAATGGTTTGTTTCGCTTTCTCTTTTTTTTTTTTTCTTTTTTTTTTAAATAATGCACTTAAGATGGCTGATGAGTCGACTCTTATGTTTAGGGCACTGTTAGCTACACCAATGTGAATAGTCCATTGCTATAACTCTGCTGGGGCTATGAAAAAGAAGAGCAAAAAATATTAGCTCAGCAAATGTCTCGAGGGCTGAATTATTTTTTCCTTCCCTGTCCTGCTCAGGAGTGTGAGCTCCAAAGTGCTATATTGCTACCGTCACCATCACCTTGCTGCAATAGCTCCCATTATTCATAGGAGGCAGTTGAGGTCACTTCCATGCACTTTGTGCAAGGAACCCTACTATTCATCCCTTTCAGTCCTCCAGGCTGTGAGCTGTAGCAAATGGATTAGGGAGACAGTTTATTCCATCTCCATGAGCTATAGATTTGACTTTGAGTTGTCCTTGTGTTTTCTAGGGCAATCTTGTCTATATCATGAGCAAGACCTTTGAGCAGCCTTAAAAGCTTAAGATGAAACAGGGTTTGTTTTTTGTTTTTTGTTTTGTTTTTTTTTAATCATATTTAAAAAAAAAAATAGGAAGACCAAACATCTGCTGGATTGTGGAAAGCTTCAAACACATTTGTAGATGACTGAAGCCTAAGGGCTTTCACTGAGATTGCAACATGGTTTATTCTTAGCAATTAGTTGGAAACTGGCCATTTTTCAAATATGACATAAACATGAAATGTCCTTCACGTCAAACTGACATCATAGCCTTGGAATAGCTGGTGTGTCACATGCAGTGTTGTTTTCTTGTCTCTGCCTCAATACTCTGATCAACAAACGCATACCTAGGCAGCCATGGTGACAAAGGACAATGTATTTCCTTCAGATAACTGATGCTGAACAGAAGGCATGAAACATCAGCTAAATTTATGCATCTTCCGTTCAGTGGTGGGTACTTCTGAGCTCTGTCTTTCCTTAGCTTCAGCTTAGGAAAGGATTTGTGGGGCAGATGTAGAGAATGCTTTGCAAACCAAAGGAAATGTCCCTGAGATACAATTATTTTGATTAGCTATTAAAAAATGAGGGAATATCTTGGGCTTCTTAAATGAAAAGCCACAATAATTTGATTATACACTGTATAGAATAGAGGGTTTGCCACCTTCTTTTTTGATGGGATCATAGAATCACAGAATGGTTTGGGTTGGAAGGGACCTTAGAGATCATCGAGTTCCACCCCCCTGCCATGGGCAGGGACACCTCCCACTAGCCCAGGTTGCTCGAAGCCTCAGCCGGGCTGGCCTTGAATACTTTCAGGGAAACTTTATGAATGAAATTAAACTATAAAAAGGAAGTGTTGGGTTTTGGTGTTTTTGTTTTGTTTTAGGGTTTTTTTGTTTGTTTGGTTGTTTGGTTGTTTGTTTTTTTTTTTTTTAAATTCAGGACTGCAAAACATCTCATTCAGTCAACAAAGTAAAATGGGTGACAGAGAACGTACAAGCATATTTTGACAGTAACTGCAATGGAGAGAATTTCATAGTACTTACTAAAGCTTACTGGACTGTTAGTTTCCCTAGAGCTGTTTAAGTTCCACATGGGCACTGCTTCTTCCACTTTGGCCACATCCACTTGACTTTTCACCAGCAATGCAGTATCCTGTATATATTGCACCTACCTACATTATACTCTACCCATTAAAACCCATATGAAATATTCATTAGAAGAACGTGGAAAACAGACACACAGGCACTTCTTAAAGCAAATGGAATTCTACCGCCTCACGTGGAGCGTATGGTCATATTAATCCTTTACTCCTTCAGATGTGTCCCTACAGCTCACAGGATCTGAAGGTATAGGAGGATTACCCTTCACTTCTCAAATGTAATAAATAATTTGTCTTTGAAACAATTGATTATGAAAATTATTCTTAAAATGCAGTTTTCCTAGGGAAAAAGAAGAAAAGTGGGTGGAAATCCAGAGCATCTGGGGAGAGATGTACAAAAGGTGGATTAGCACTCTGTCACTGTGAGTATTTTGGAAAGATGTAAGTATTACCAAGGGAACTATCAAAAGTTAATACACCAGGTATGGTTGCTCCTGTGTAATTTTATTCAAGTAAGAAATCGTGATGTATTGCCTTTCAAAATGTATGTCTTGTTTCCACTCACTGCCTTCTTTTAAAAGTAAATACCATTTACTGTTGAACTAAGCCCCTTCCACCTGGTTCCTTCACCATGGATGTAGTATAAGGGGCCCTGCAGTGTCTGCGTTATTTGACTGAGTGTGATGTCCAGATCTTTGCTTTAGTGCATATCCAGACCAGTGCATTCATTTGGTTTTTCACAGCAGCTGTACAGGCTTACCGGCACGTCTGGGAGCAGTATTCGCTGTTTTCAAGTGTGTCTATTTTATTCCTGTTTCTATGGTGCACAGATATTCTGTATTGTCCTTGGGATGTAGGACAACTCAGGCCAAATACTTCACCCACCTAGGTGTGTGGTGTATTTAGTGGCAGAGCAGATGGCATTTCCCTTCCTGAGCCACACAGCAATTACTGTATACCTTTGCTTTTGAGAATTTTGAGAATTTTGAGACTTAGGGCTGCACTTCCCAGTGCAGCACTGGATGTGTTCTAAGTCTCTCAGTAGCTGACAGGGTGTGTATGGCTAATTTGCTTTTGGCAGTGTAGTGGAAAACCATGTTTTTCACTGTCTTATAAAACCATGGACAAGTTCACGTAGCGTGTTTCTTCTTGTGAGTTACTTATAATATGTAATTTCAATGGTAGCTTTTGCATTTGAGAAAGCAGTAGGTGCTGCTCATACCAGGAGTAGTCGGGCTTCTTAGAAATCTTCCTTATAGTGAGGAAGAAGGATAACATATATACTTGCTATTAAGGAGTATTAGTATGTTAGGAGAAGTAGGTGCTAGTATCCACTGAAGTATCCATTGAACTAATGGATTGATTTTTATCATTGTCTTACTATGAGATGACAAAACTGATGTTTAATGACACATGATCATTTCTTTGATTGCACTCATAGGCCTCATTCTTATAAACCGCAGCATTCAACATCGTAGTGTATGGTATTAACCTGTGATCACTGACAAAACAGCTCATCCATATGTGGGAATCGACGAAATAATAAATGCTGCGAAGAGGTGTCAGGATTTTCTTTTCTTTTTCCAGGGGTGAGAGCGTGGGTTGTACAAACCCTATGTGTCAATAGTCTCGTTTCAGAAAAAAGAGTCCACACGGGACTTGTTCTAAAAGAAGACACTAGTAGCTAGTTGCTTTAAGGAGTAGCATGAGTCAGGTTCTTGCTTCTTTCTGATGGCTGAAAAAGACTTCTGATATAGTTTTTAAAATCATAGAATCATAGAATCATA
>NW_010102170.1:0-904 GCF_000699245.1 Pterocles gutturalis
CATTCCTGGCTAATGATCCTGGAGCAGGATCAGGGAGAATCCTGAAACCGCACTCCCAGAACAGAGATAACAGCCTGAGCGTTCCAAACCAAGAGCTGACTGAGGGAGAGAGAAGGCCCTGGGAGAGGGACCACCGCGAGAGAGCCAAACTTGGAGCAAAAGGGATCTGGAAGAAAAAGGGATGAGCTTCTGGAGGGCCCTCACCTATATTCTGGGCATGACGTGTATGTTGTGGAATAGACTATTGGCCACTTTGGGTCTCTAATCCCGAACCTAAAATCAAATCCTGGGCTAGTAACTGGGGCTGTGCTCCCTCCCAGCTTCTGCACCTGCAGACAGCAGAGAAGCTGAAAGACCTTGGGCTGTCCTGGCAACAACTATAAACATCACTGTTATTAGCTTTCTTTCTAGCACAAATTCAAAATACAGCCTCTTGCTAGCTACTATGAAGAGAGTTAAATCTATTTCAGCTAAACCCAGGATATAAAGATAAAACTACCACTTCTCTTTATGCTTTATTTCAGTCATTAGTGTCCTTGACTGTTAAAAATGCTTGCCCTATTTCAGTTAGAATCTCTGGCTGTAGCATCATGCATGCCTCTGAAAGTACTGCACGTTGTAGTCACATCATCACAGTTACTTTTTTGTCAACAGATGAAGATTGAATTTTTAAAACCTACAAGTTCCATTTGTAACAGCTGTTACAAAATATAATGTAAAAGACACAAGTTAAAATGTGCACATGCACAAAACCAGAAACTGTTGAAAACACAGAAAAAAAACCCACCTGAGTGTAGAGACACACATTTGTTTGGAGTGGCATGGTCACAATCTCCCTTAAAAGCCTACTGAGAACTTCAGTCACCTGGTGACAGATATATATATCGAGAGATAAATATATATA
>NW_010102171.1:0-16948 GCF_000699245.1 Pterocles gutturalis
AACTCTCTCTCAGCTTAACCCAGGACAGACATCTACTCAATGGGATTGCCAGTCAGTGGATTTCTCTCTTCCATGCACAATCACATTGCGGCCAACTGAGGGACAGACTTCCCCCAGCATTTACGCTCCACTGCGTCCAAAATCCTGCAGCTTTACTCTTTTTGATATTTATCAATAACTGCCTTCGTCTGGATGCCTGCCATATGTGATAGAAGTACTTTTTCCCTCCCAAGACAGGAACTTCCCAGTTAGACTTTTCTTTCCCATGTTGTTTCATCATTTGTCTTCTGCTGGAGGAAAGCAGGTTCCTAGCCTTTTGCTTTGGGGAAAAGACATCTTCAGGGAGCAGCACCTGGAAAGCCTCCACAGCAGGCTGTGATGCGGGTTTTGTACCCAATTCGTAATGCTGCCCATAGGATCCTGAGATAATCTGATCTTCCCAGAGAAAGATAGGCTGTCAGTGAGAATACTTGAATGCCACCTATGAAAAAAGGAGAAAGTCTGTGACACCTGGGCTAAACTGATTAAAGGTGTGGGGAGCTTTGCAAGGGAGACAAGCTGGTGAGCAGTAGCTTTATAAAGCAAGAAGGAAGGCAGACACAGGAAAAGATCTAAATGGAGTGGCACTAATAAAAAATAAAGGTTTGTTTTAAGAGTTGAATGGGTTGTGGAGAGCTGAACTTAGAAGTCACCTTATTTTGGGACTTAGGCTTTTGATTTTGTAATTTGCATAATTAACATACATTGAACTAAAAAAATCCTAAATTATACAGCTGTTTGTCATTAATAGGATTATAGTTGTGAATTTGCATTATGTCATGAATAAAACTAATGTCACTAATAACAATGTCAGCACTTCTACCATCTCATTTCATCTTGTTTACCATGAAGAAGGTTAGTTTTTCATGCACATCCTAACGACCTCCTAGATGCATCTTCTGCATATGGGAACTGATTGCCCTGCTCTTCTCTGCTTATTTTCATGTAACTGTCACCTGTGACAGGCCCACTTGGAAGAAAAAAAAAAAACAACCTAGAAGTACAGTGCTTGGACTGCCCTCTTGTTTTTTTTCCAGCCTTCCAGTCAGACATCATTTTAACAGGTTCTATCTTGAGAAAAAAAACAGCATTTTATGCCATCTGGAAGCTTGATATCCTTGTTTTTCAACTGGCTTACAAAAAAAAAATATATCTAATTCTAAATACTCACAAATTATGGGCTGCTAAAATCCAATTTGCAGAAGAATAAAAACTAATTGAATGGGGTAAATAGAAAAGCTAATCTATTGCAATGTACTGGGTGACTGGAGGAAGCAACACAAAAGGGATGTTTGAGACCTGCTGATGGACTGGAAGTGAGAAGATGTTTTCCAGACAGAAACCCAACATGAAAATGCTTGTGTAGCACCTGGAAAGAGCAAAGAGAGCTGGGCAAAGTAAGACTGTAGGGTATAAGGCTGGGGGCAGGCAGTGAGGGTGTTTTGCAGCAGGCACTAGTGTCTAGCAGAGTCGGGGAGCCAGCAAATAGGCTTAAGCATTTGTATTGTAAAATGCCAAACAGATTTAAATAGGAGAAAAGGTGAGAGTCATGCAGACTAGAAAGAGAGGCTCAGTAATAGTACCAGAAGAGGAAAAGCAGACAGACAAAGTAGGCTTTTGGCCAACCTCCTCTCCACCCAGGAGAGCAGCAAGTGCAGGGTCTGCAGGGATGCCCTGCTGCTGCTGCTCGGCAGCCCAAGGGTCCTTTGCCTTGGCTGGTAGGAAAGACTCCAGTACAAAAACCAGCTTCTCAGTCTTGGCACTGGGTCTAAAGCTTCAGTGAATCTTTAGTGTGTGTGTATATAAATGTGTAGATATATACATATACACACACTTTTTGTTCTCTTTCTTTTCAGAATTGCAGTAAAAATGATCAATGACATTGCCAGCTATCTTTGAGCTAACTGCCTTAAAGATACGCACCAGTGATCGCACGGCACATCCACAATAAGTAAGAAGGGTGAAAGAAAGGCAAAAAAATATGCACAGGAGAAATAAATAAAACTAAAATTCAAATAAAGGAAGGACTCATCTTCTCTACCCTGTAATTCTTGGGTGTAATATAAAATCAAACTTATGTTCCTGAATAAAAATATTTGCAATCCAACTTTTGAGAAATAAATTAAAATAAGGACCCCTAATGGTTACATAATAGACACGAAAAAAAAATTCTTCCTGCAATTGTGAAGAGTTCAAAAGCTTGGTGAGAGAAGGGAATTTCCCACTGTCTAATGTCTTAGGGAGTCATTGTGGAAGTGTAGGAGATTTGGGTTGAGAACATCTCTTGGTATTGCAACCAATTACAGCTTCTAGCAAACCAAACCCAAAGCAAGCTGTATGCAGCCCTTTTGCAAAGTTTGAATCTGCTATACTAATTAAGTATTTCCAAAGAAATAAATTAGACACACACAGGTTGAGGAAAAGGACCCTGACTTGTATGAATGGGCTAATCCGGCTCCCTGCAAAGGAAAAGGATTTTTCCCACTGTTTCATCTGTCAGGAGAAGTCTCCACTCTTACAGCTGCACCAGACTTTCCAAACCTGATCAAATATTATTAAAAAAAAAATGAACCATTGGTCTGTAAACACATCCCCAGATGTTCATATTGAATTTGCAGTATTCAGCATGCTGAGCTTAATTGTCCATTCAAATCACCCTAACTGAGGAGTGCTCTGCTTGAGGGAGTCACCATATGCCAGTATAAAACCTGTGCTAAGCGACTGGAGAATCAAGCCTACACTGTTTTACTTTACATCACTCTGCATTGCTCTAATCTGAGGGAGAAATAATTGCAAACGTTTTAACTGTGAAAGAATAAGGAGTCATAAAACCTTCAATCATATTTTAATATGCAGTCACACTCTACTTTCATAAGTAGGAATTGGAATAATTATAAAGACATCATTTTTAATTGTCACTCATCATTCAGTTGACTCCTTAAGTAGAACACACATTTAATTAATGCCTTAGATTTTAGCGTCAATTACCATATTAGATGTTCTCCCATATTCATTCCATCTGCTACAAGTAAATACATTACCACTGCACAGTTATACACCCATACAGGAACCTGATCACAAATTTTCCTGCCTCCTCATGACCTATTGTACAGCGAGAGGAAAAATGTGCAAAACATAGGCACAAAATATAAGCTTTGGCATGAAATCAGAAGTATTTTCTTACAAGCATAAAGAATTTGCTCAAGTCACAGGTATTGGTTTAGCTACGAACAATATGTTGTGCTTAACAAAGTTGCAGAGCATGTTTAGGCTCCGAGATGCCAGTATAAATGTCTCTGGAATACCCAGCACACAGGTTATAGGACATAGTTTTGTTATTTCATCATTCCAAGCCCTTTTTCAGATCTTTTATATTTTTTAAAGCTAGCTTGATTTAAAGACATCAGGTGATTCAGATTTGACTATGTTGTTCAGTAAATTGCACCAACAATGAACTACATTCACTGTTAAATAGTTAGACCAGCATGCTTATGTCATTTGCTACAAGGAAAAGTCTTCCCAGTCATTCCTGTTGCCCTTTTCTGACCTTTTCTAACTTTTTGGTGCCCTTTTTCTAGTGTAAGTGTTCAGACTTTCAGCCGCAGTCTTTGGATTGCCTCAGGCAGCCACAGGAATCTCTCTTTCCTGCCCAGCTCAGTGCCAGCTCACTCGTCCCCCTAAGGACTCTCACGTGCCTTCTTTATCAGCACTTGCAGACCCGGTCAGGTTAGCTGTGTGCCACTACTCCTAGTCTTTGCGTCACTGTGCTCCTGAATACTGCCTCCATGCGATCTGCATCCTTTATTCCTGCGATATATGGGAGTAATCCCTTGACAGTGGGAGCAGGCACTGCTAACCAGTTTACCTAGTGAGGAGCCTGACACAGGGTCAAGGCTAAGGCAGCCCCCTGTCTGTTACCCAGCATGTATGCACCAGGCATCAACGCCACAGGCAATGGTCATTGCACTGCTACTGGGAAATGTTTACATCAACTGGAATGGACAGAAAAAATAAGGCAAAGGAAGTGAAAGAGAATACACAAGTGACCCTAACTTGGTGTGGTCCAAGAGAGTGGGAAGGAGAAGAGACCAGTACCCCAGGTGGAGGTGGATGGTCTGAACATGCTGATTTTGCTCCACAAAACTTGCTCCCCAAGGAGCGTTCCAGTATGGAATGCTGACCATTGACCTCTCTTGCTCTGGGTCCCCACTTCATGAAAAAGATGGGTTTAACCAACACATCTCTCTGAGGCACAGCTTGGAGGCCTGTCACTTCCAATTCCTGCTTTCTCACACCCCACCGAGAGCACAGCTCTGACATCCCAGTATCACCAGCACAGACCAAGGGGTGCCCAAGGCATTCAGTTCCCCTGGAATCTGCTTGAAACTAGCCTGCCAGACTGCTTACAAGGGAGATCACAGCATTTTCTGGGCCATTTACTGCTGTCCTGAAGTTTTTCAAGTAAGTACCCAAAGGCTTTAGGTGCAACAGTCAGTATGTCCTGGGAACACTTCTGCGGGAGCAGGTAATGATGGTCTTTACCCCACTGATTACAGGGTGTAAGGAGGGAGAGGAATGTGAGCCCAGATGGCTCCCCCAAGGTGCCAGAGGCACACTGGCAGTTACCTCCCTAAACACAACACTACATACTTATAGTTAGCTTCTCCTCTCTGACGCAGTTATTTCCTCTAGCAGAATCCGAATGAGTGAAAATCCCACACTTACCTGTGGTCATCTGCTGAAGTGGCTTCCCCAAATTAATAATCTCTATTATGACTTCCCTAGCATCTGCCCATTGGGTGGAATGACCTGAAAATCAGGAAGAACAATGCGCCCCAGGATCCCAGTCAGTGCTGTCTCTCCTAATTGTTGCTCTGTACAATGGGCTGCTGTGTTACCCGTGCTATGGACTACCCTGGGAACACTGTCGTCTTCCGAGTACTATCTCAGTCTTTTAAAGTCACCTTAAATAACAAAACAGTATGACTAAAGCATTTGCTCAATCACCTGGCAATTTCCTGCTTTTTAAGACAGACTGCACATGCTGCCGAGATAGTGTCTAGCTCTTTAAAACAGGGCTGTAACTTACTTCATCGCTCATATAATTTTAAAATAATAGGACAGATTTGGACACTTATTTTAAAAGTGGATGTCCCAAACATTAAAAATAAATACCTATCAAGGTGATATTTTATAGTAATGATGCATTTAGAAATTTTTATAGGATTAAAATAATATTACAGGCTTGACTTGATGGTCCTATAAATGAATGTATTATGCAGAATAAGTATTTTATGAGAGAATGCTGAAAATGGGCATGAACCATGGGTATAAACAACATACTGACTTGATGAACTTTGTAACAATTGGTTAAGCATTAATTGAACTAATTTAATAAAACTTTACAAATAATAAGCTCAACCTTATTTGAAAATGCAATTTACTTTAGAAGAGTTTTATGAGCAACTAAATATCACAGTCTACAATTTAAGATGAACAGCTATGAAAATTAATGTCCCTAAAGGAATTATGAAAGACCAGCCCCCATGAATATTTAGTTTCACCATTTTATGTTGACTTGTTCAAGTGCCAAAAGCCATTCACTGACGTTTAAGAAGCTGTTTCCCAAACCACTGTGAATCTAATAGGCACAAACCTCAGATTTTGGAGGCAATTGGATCACATTTCATATTGGATCCAGCAAGGCCTTTGAGTTAACCTACCTCCTCTGTGTTTAGCCTTTTCTATTAAGTAGTAGTGAAAAATACCCATTTCTTTCAGATTTTCCATATTGTTCATTAGAAATCTAAGCAATTCCCCTGACCCCAAAACACAAGAATTTACAACACAGCTCAATTTCAGATATGCCAGTTCTGGTCACCGATGACTTAGCAGCTGAAATGATATTTTGTTTTTGTTGTTCTTATGGAATCAGTTCTTTCAGCTGCTGGATGAACGTACGTTCTTAGTACATCTAAATGACAAACATAAAGCTCTTGTGGGAGATACGGGGTAGAAGAGCAGTAAGTAGGAAGTGTCCACTGGATATTGTTCTAAACTACTGCTCTTGGAGAGAAGAGAGACAGAGCTGCTGAAGGAGGAGGAGAAATGACCCTTAGGGCTAATGCTCCATTTTAGTACACAATCATTGACGGTGCCCACCAAAAGTTCAGTGTTGAGACAGACTGTCATCTAATGTGTCTTCATTAAAATAATTATAACTTGCTAAAAAGAGAACAAAACCCCCAGACAGAGAGTCTGAAGTACAGGTACAGACAAAAGTGATGTTTCCCTATTGCCCTCACCTGAGTTTGATAGAGGATTTGTTCTGATGTTCACTTTTCCCTTTCCCACATTAGTCATTGCCTTTTCCTCCCAAAATGTGCCTGAACTGTGATCAAGCTCTGTGTTCCCCTCTAACTTCCTCTTCAAGCAATTGCTGTAAAGGGAAGGGCAGAAATGGCACAGGAACAAAAGATGGAGTCAGAAAGCAGGAGAAGCTATCAAAAAGCCAGGAGTTGGGCATTTCTCTGCTCTTTCTAAGACTCATTATTCTTTCCGTCCACTGCATTTATTGCCATAGTGTTTAGGAATTTCAACCCTGGGTTCCAATAATGAGCTATTTCAGTGAAATGCTGTGTAAAGGCAGAACAAAGAGATGGTCCTTCCTTTAAGGTCTTACTGTGGAACAACAGCAGATGGTGATGAGCAGACATAGGGGGAGTACAGGAAAACAAGAAGACAACTGTGAAACTAATTAGGATTGTAAAACTCTGGACAAGTCTGGTCACAATAGAAATATTAGTGGGTTTGGAGGGTACATTATTCCAGCTTCAGAATCAATGAAGCAGCAGTCAGACTAAATCTACAGGCAATGTTTTATATGTCCTTGTTTTTGAGAAGGGAAAACCTAGTAGAAAATTACTCAGATCAGTATGGATGCAAACAAAATTAAAAAGCTCTGTTTAAAATGAACACTTTTCTTTCCCTCCTTTTGTTAGCCTTGCATTATTGCAAATGGGTCAAAATGCAACTCTGTTTTATTCTACAGTTAAGGACAATTAACTATCCTCTTCATGTGTTCAGATGTCCTGCAAGGGCCAAATGAATGCTCTGATTTTTCCTTTTTTTCCTATGTGGTAATCATGCTTTTTTGTAGTAACACTGTTCATACATGATACCAATTTTTGCTACTCCCAGGAGAGTACTTGCTTCTGAAATAAGCAATGATGTCCCTCTGTTAATGATGCTTAATTTAAAAAAAAATAAATAGGCACTGCTGTCTTTCAGTTTAAAAATTACAAACTCTGCTTCTCCCTGCACCATTTTCTTTCTCCCTGAGACATCCACAAGCTGTCATTGTCTCCACATTAGTCACATCTTCAGAGATAGCAGAATCAGCTGAGAATTTACAAGTTGCCTTTATATCTTTGGCTGTTTGGGCTTCAGATTCCTCCCTGGTTCTCCTACATTCTGTCTTCTGTTTGTGCCATCCGTCACTCATGCTCCTTGCTGTTATCTTTGACAGAGAGCTGTTCATTAGACATATCCCTTCCTATGGCTTTCTTTGCATTCCTAACTTGCTTCCAGTTATTAGTCTATATAAAGCAATGTGGCACTTCTCTCTGATTTATCTCAGCAGGCCTTGGAACCATGCTAATCGCCAAGTTATGACTGGCTGTGTATTGGGCAAAGGAATGTGTGGGTAGCATTTGTCTCTGCAAAGAGGGAGTCCAAGAGCCAGCCATAATGATATTATTAACGTTGTGTCTTAGGTTAAAATATCAGCATGTCTGTTCAGTGCACTGAAAAATGTGCCTGAAGATTTTGCCTAATATTATAGGCAACAAAAAACCCCCACAACCCAAGCTCCAGCTTGATTCTCCAGTCTCCAAGGCAGTCACTGACATGCCAAAACAGCAGTGAAATAAAAGTGTGTTTCTAAAGTAAAGTATTCATAGAGCACATCATGACAAGTGTGTTTCCTTCCAGATGCTCCTTCCATTCAAGCCGGTGTCCCAGCCATGGCGAGCAGAAGTCTGGGTAATACAGATGTGAAAGTACAAGTAAAAGCCTGCCCAGGGACAGCCACCTTCCCCATGCTAGGGCGAGGGAGACAGTAACCTTCCCGCCTGTGTCATTGATGGTTTATGTCTTTATAGCCCTTTGCAAAGCGAGTCAGCACTAGTTAACATTACATTTTATTTTATTTTATTTTATTTATTCTTTTACTTCTAAGTATCAGGTAACTTTCTGTAGATCAAAAGAAGAATCAGAAAAAAAAGTGGAGCACCATTAAATGCATTAAATGTGTTACGAGTTTTGCCAGGTATATCTGTAGTAGTATATAACTTATATACATGTGTAAATGTTTTTTTTTTTTTGTGTGTGTGTGTGTGTAAAATATTACTGACAGGATGGAGGGTATTTATCTCAACCAGCTTTGGCCACCCAAAGGTTAGGTCTCTAATCCAAAAAAGACTGTGTAAGTTGCCCCTGTAGTCAGTGAGGATCTTAGCATGGGATGACCTCCCCTACAGACTAGACAGGGCTAGATTCCTTAATTTTAGACAGCTTGGTTCATGTGCAACTAGTATCATTTGATACATGCTAACAAAATGTATAAAATGGACCATTCCAGAGGAGTTCGTATATTAATATACCTTCTTATATGGGTCCCTAACATTTTGATAAATAGAATCACAGAAACATAGAATCATAGAACCATAAAATGGTTTGGTTTGGAAGCGACCTTAAAGATCATCTAGTTCCAACCCCCCTGCCATGGGCAGGGACACCCTCCACTAGACCAGATTGCTCAAAGCCTCATCCAGCCTGGCCTTGAACACCTCCAGGGCCTCGAACACCTCCAGGGCCTCGAACACAGGACCATATCTTTTCAGATCAGTGGCATGATCAATATTGCACTGGGAACATCCTCACTAAAATTAGTGAAACTGTAAATAAGAGTAAGGTGCCGCCTGGCTTGTGGTCCACAGCGTTCACACAGAGCAAGGCTCCACATTGAAGTTTTGTATACATTCTGAAACCTACAGAATATATATTGTGATCCTGGCATCCTCTAGTTCTGTTGAAGACCTTTGTGCACAAACAGGCTACTAGTCAGCATGAGAGAGTCTGTCAGAACAGTCTTCAGGTGTCAGCAGTTTACAGCACAGAGAGAAGCAGCTCTCTTAAGTAAAGGGACATCTGAGAAATGCTTTGTGTTATGGTCTATCATTGCTGTAAAAAGAGAAGATGCTCATGGTAGTGAGCCCGAGGCCTCACTGGACCTGCATATCATCTGTTCAGTGGAGTGAATCAGGCAGCTGCTCATGAATCCTCAATTTTATCACTCTGCATCTCTGTCAAAAAAGATCAAAGACAAATTATACAGTGGTTCAAAGCTACACCAGGGGAGGTTTAGAGTGGACATTAGGAAGCATTTCTTTACTGAGAGGGTGGTCAGACACTGGAACAGGTTGCCTCGAGAGGTGGTGGATGCCCCAAGCCTGTCAGTGTTTAAGAGGCATTTGGGCAATACCCTTGACAACATGCTTTAGCTGGGTCAGCCTGGAATTGGTCGGGCAGTTGGACTCAATGATCATTGTAGGTCCTTTCCAACTGAAACAGTCTAGTCTAGTCTGTTCTAGACAGTGAAACTCAGCTTCAGAGGGATACTATTCATCCTGCCATTTTCTCCAGCACTCTCAGTTTCCTGATGAATGACTTGTTGTGAGTTAGCCTTGGGTTAGCCTGTTCTGTATTTCTGAAAGCGTGCCTCCTGGTCTTGCCTTGGTTGGCTTCAGCAGTAGCAAAATAAGTGTTTTATCATGAATAAGCATACACCAATGAATTTTCACCCACCTGCCTACAGAAATGTATTATTTTGCAGTCAAAGAAAAGCTGAATAAAAGTTGTCCACAACAGAATTTACAGGAAACTATTGGGAACATCAGCTTGCAATGGCTTTTAAATTACCTTTGGACACACCAGGAGGGGTAGTAAATACAGCACTGTGTGCAGTCTTCTTCCTTTTACATGGATATTTTTCATGTGTATTTGCAACAGTCAGTTGCAAATTTTCAGAAAATAGTAGTGAGCATTGCTGTGGATTACCTCCTGATTATTTTTGGTAAATGATTTTCTGGCCTTGAAGAACCTGAGTGGGGAATGTTCTTAGTGATGACTAAAAGGAAGTACTGCGCTCCTAATTTTTTCTCCAAATGAGGTGGATTGTCCCCTCCCTTTTTTACAAGATACTGTTTTTATGAGCAATTACTTGACTTAGTGCTGCATATAACGCTACTGTATACAAAGCATTACTGTCTGACCTCCTTGTTAATTATGCTAAGCAGTACAGCTGCTTTCCACTAACTGATGAAATAAAACACAATAGCTTGCTTGCCAGAGGACATTGGCTCTCCAAGTCGAAAAAAGGCAGAAGCAAAGTCTGACCTTTAATCTAGTCTGAAGTTTACATATGTGCCAGGGGTTGTTGGAGATAGGACTCACACCCGTGCTCCGACACTGCTGACTCCAGCATCTGTGTGGCTGTGCAGCAACCGCGGCTGGAGATGAAGCCCTTCTCTTTCCTTCGTCAAGCTGTAAAGTAAGTGCATGTGACATAAGGAAGCAAAAATACAGTTTGAGCATTGAAGACAGCTCCTGTTAAGGTTGATAAACTGCTCCATTCTGAATGCCACTTCCCAGGCACTGGAGGAATTTGTGGGGGGAGCATACGTTTATAGGTGATACCCTTCAGGAGAGCACTTCACCATAGCCTGAAATAAGCGTTTTTTGAAGAATGGCTAAGTAAAGCTAAAAAAGGCACCTCTGTTGCTGCCATCTGGTGCTGCCCATTAATCAGAAAACTATTCTCTTTTAATTAAGGACTAGCCCTGGTATGCCTTGTTATATCAGTAGCACAACAGACACAGATACAGAAAACTCTTTATGTTCTTAATTCCCACTTTGGCCTCTACTACCCAGTAATTTTAAAGAGAGTTAGTTTTCCACAGGGGTGTTAAGTAATTTCAAACCTTTGTGGACCTTATTCTTACTCTTCAGACAGACTTCAGCAAAATAAAATACTTCTCTGTAGGAATAAGCTCAGCACTGGATGTTACAGCCACAAGGACATAATACAAACCAGTGGGAGTATTTGTCTTCTATGTTTACACATGCAGAACCTGAGACATGGAGGAACTGCATTACCCAAATTCATAGCGATTGGAAACTGGGTGCCCCGAGTTCTGCTTTTTGGTCTCTGGAAATGTGTTGTTGAAGAACATGCCTACATCTGGTGGGAAATGGAGACAAGTCCTTTTTTTCCTCCTAACTTTAAAAAAAGGTCCCCAAAAACCAAAAAAAAAAAAAAAATCCTTGTGCTCATCATGATTACCTAGGAGTAGCCCATCACCTAGAAACAACTGCTCTGTTATTTTGGGGCTTTACTTTGTCATTGTGGTGTCAGAGGTCTTCCAGCAGACTGAGGGAAAGACCCTTCCTGGGTCTGTTTTCCAGATGCCTCTCAGATGAAGAGGACGATTTTCCTTCTTGGCCCTCTGCCACTCCGTTCGCAGGGCTGCAGCGAGCCGTGTTTATAGTTCACATGGCTGGAGATAATCCCGACAATACATACAGTATGAGGAGAGTACAGCTGGACTGCTGGGAAAATAAAGCATCGGAGGATGAAAAAGCAGAGGAGGTGGGGGTTTGGGAACTCCGAGCATTTCCCCTTCAGCGAGGGTAATCAATACAGTCATAAATTAAAAATATATTCCAAGACAACACATAAGTTACTCAGAAGTCATCATCATCACAGGGCTCTTGTTCACAGAGTCCACACATAGTTGGAGAGGAAAAAGCGAGTCTGCGAAGGGAATTGTTATTTTTGTCAGTAGTTAGTCATTATTTGTGGTCTTTCCAGATAAGAAGGCAGAACATATTACGCTACTTATCACCGACATTATCTGCCATTAGACACAACTGAACTGGATTACAGCTTCTATTTTTTTATTTGTTTACATTTTTCAGCCACAGAGCGGTTACACTGAACTCAGCTCCATATTCTCCTTTTTTTTTTTTTGTCTTCCTAACTATGTATAAATAACTTATTAAGTAACAGATTTTTCAGAAATTAAAGAAGTTAATTTTTGACATGTATGAGGCATCTGTGGCATTAAATGTGACACTGATCTTGTGAGGAAAGAAAATCTTTTTAAATTTGTCTGTTCAAGTATAATACAACATTGATACATGCTCTTCATTAATCCAGAACTGAAGTTTATGATCTGAAACACTGTATTATCCATTAATACTGTTTTAAAATGACAGAATATAAATTCTGTATGATGCATAATGTACTTGAAGGCTTCTTGTTCTACTTTAATGCCAAGTTCACTAATAGTGTATAAATAACATATATGGGAAGAAAAGTTACTAAGATCATTGAAGCCAGCATTGCATAAATTTCTGTGATATCCTCTCTTTTCTCTGGACTGTACACCAGTCAAGCAATTTTCTTAGTTTGTCTAGAAATTTCATTTGTTGCAAAAATTTCCTATCTGGTTTGGGTGAGTAGTATGTCTGCCCACGTTTTCTTTGCAAATGGTTTGCTCTGATTATTTACTAGCTTTATCATGCTGGGTTATACTGCATAATTGTAGCACCTGGACTAGATGACTGAAAAAGTTTAACAGCGTAACGTTCAAGAGCAATTAGCAAAAACAAATAAAAAAGTGCCAGTAAACCAACCTCCTCTTACAACTTCAGATCAGAGAAATATACTGTGACCTTGGAAAACAACTCAAGTAATAAAAACTGCTACCCTACAAGCAGCTGTAAGGGTATTTATTCACACATACATTTGTAAATCTTCTCCTCATCATTCAGCCAGCTCCTGCGATAGTTCTAATCAGTGTTTATCAGGCACCTATAATTGTAAAAATCTCTTGAATGTCTGTCCTGGAACTGACTCTGAAGAGCTTTTAAGCTGATCAGCTTGAAACACCAAGTGTTGTTAACTCCACTCTTCACATCTCTAAAAAACATGTCCTTTCTTAATAGTGGAATTCCTCTTTCCATCCAATTCCCACACACTGTTTAGTCTGGGACTATATCCAGGTATAAATTCTAGCAAGGCAAGAAACAGAGAGTAGACAGTTACATATTCCTTCTCATATTCTTTCCCTTTAAGGACTGTTATTTACATATAGAAAACCTCCGGCAAGCAGCTTTTGTGTTTCCAGAACTTAACATAATTTTTCTTTTGCCCCTCAAGCTCTCTATGGTAGGTGCATAGTATGACAGGATTCTGACTTTATTACAGACTAAGTTACATGAAAAATAGAACTAATACTAAATAAAGACTTCTCTGAATTATTTCTAAAAGCAGTGCCTCTTTTTTTAAGGAAATAGCATACAGAGAGTGTATGAAAGTACTGTATAGGTAAGATTTTATTGCCAAGTATTTGGGGTAATTTGTCTTCTATTGACAGGCTTACAAATTTACACATTTCAATTAAAGTGACCATTTCACAGCTCAGTTTTTACTGTATTCCAGGCTGCACCATTTGGATACCACTGGCATGAGCAGAGCACACCAAGGACAGCTTAACTTGGACCAGGACACCTCCCCTACTCTCATCTGAAAGCTTTGCATTCTGGAATTGTTTGAGAAACAGGAAGAAAGCCCAAAACTGAGTCTTCAGTGATTTTCTGTCTTTCATTTCTATGGCATTAATTACTGATTAGAGTCCACAAACCGTATAAAGTACTAAAACTGGATGAAAAGGCAGTGGCTGGCTTTTGAGGATAAAGTGGCTGCACCTAGCCAAGGGCCCATGAGCTAGAAATGTGCAGGAGTTGTGCCGGGAACTGAATTTGACCTTTTTTTTGTTCCAGGAAAATCTTATTCATCTGCGATACCAAAAATGTTACCCGTGCCTCTTTTGTTTCAGTGAGGCTGGGAAACAGGAATAAAGCAGCAGCAGAACAAAAGCTATTCTTGCAGATTTCCCAGCTCAGCTAAACCCGGGACTGACTGCAAAGCCCCCAAGAAAGCCTGGAGACTCCCAGCCCCATTCAGAGACTTCTGGAACTTTATCCACAAGGAACAGGGATGTTGAGGGTCAGGCTCAGAACGTGGCAGGAATAGCCTTTGGCGCAGTATTTCTGTACTGCCACTTCCCGTCCAGGCTGAAGCAAGGAAGCATAAAGTACATAGCTTTTCTAAGCAAGGTTCTCAGAGCCCCCGTTTGGTGTACTCCACTGACAAAGGTCAGGAGCCAGGCAGCAGAGCTAATGAGATTGCGTGGGATATAGGTCTCCAGTAGACGTGGCGTGCTGTCCCTTATATAGCAAGCACCGTTAAGTGGATAAAAGAGGGTGCTGGGGAGCAGGTGTCAGGGTGCTGGGACTATTTCTGCACCGCTTTTATTGTGGCTGATGCAACCAGCTCCAGGGACTCTCTGTACCTTGGTTTCCTCTGCTATAGAAGCACGCTGCAAAGATTTTTTTTTTTTCAGTCTTTTGCAAGATCTTTTGCAATCCCAGACAAATGGTTTGATATCCACTGATAGAAGATACTTCAGAAGTGATAAGCATTACCATTTCTACAGCAAAGCACTGAAGGATGAAGGAGCACCCAATACTGTTACCTGTGCCAGAAGGATGCAGTCACCTCTAAATCACATCAGTCTGCAATTTTCATATAAAATTCATGTTTTCATACTTTCTTTCTGTTTGTTGACATCCACACTACACTGTAATAAGATTTACCCAGAACATGACTGTAATAAAACTATTACAAACGATTACTAAAACGGTGCTGTAATAAAACTATTACAGTTCATTTCTATGGTTCTGCTGTTAATATTTAATGGACAATGAGACAGGTGTCCCATTTTATGAGGCAAAAATATGTTTCTTGACTGGATAAACTATGAATGCTGAAGGATTGAATAGCTTTGCCCCTTCGTGGGAATGTGATTATTGCTAAGGAAAATAGCATGTCTATTGTATTCTCCAGTGTTCTCCCAGTTTGGGAAAGGACAAAATCTCCCAAGCTGCCTGCCAATCCAGTTTGCTGTGTTCAGCTCCCAGCTTCTGTGTCTCAGAAATTATCCTATGAAACTTCAGCTGCTTAACACAGAAGCAAAGAGTGGCTACCAGATCTAGAGCAAGAATTAAAGGGTGCTATTTACTCTTGTCCACTTCAAAATTTATCTTTGCTAAAACTACAGCAGGGACAATGAGAAAAATGCCATGCTTTAGTTTTGTTCAGATTGAAGGAGATATCTGAACCGCAGGGCCAGAGGATCATCTACGTCTGAGACAAGTCAGTAGAGCTCCAGTGCTGGGACATGATGGGTAAGAGTTTGCCTAATTGCACGGTAGACTCAGAGCCTCCTGACATGAAGCCAAGATGAGCTATAAATTCAACCTCATGATCAGGGTCTTCTTTGTTCTGCCTCTTGCAGAATGTGAGCTTTTATTTTAGGTTTTAACTAAAAGGCTTTTGCGCTTGTTCTAGGATGTTGCAGATGGTCTAAGAGGAAACGGATAATCTGGACATTTCAGAGCTGGACATCTATGACATGCAAATGTAAAGAAACTCAATGACCCATGTTGTACTGTGTACTCATTTCTATATCTGTCAGAACTATAAAAAAGAAAGCAATAACAATTTATGGTGATACAATCCTATGCCATATGTGAACATAAGTGTCAAAGTATGCCCTCCTGCTTTGTGCTGTCTTACATTTCAGCCCAGACAGTATGTCATGCACGGGCAATGTTACCCTCTTGTTTCTGTCTCTCCATGTCGGACAGAGCAGATCAGCCTAATTTGTTATCCCCAGGTGCTAAGGTGTTTCAGTGAATGAGTCCCTCATGGAGGACCTTCATTAAAAGTCCTGTTTATGAAGTCAGTAGGAGCCTAAAGAAGCTGTGCATCCTCCAAGCAAACCCACAGGTGCAGGAGGCCAGCCTTTCTGTGGTGGTCAGCCTTTCTATCATCAAATTGGTTTGTTTCTGCCTGTTATGATGCTTGTCATGATGAGTCCAAGACTCTTAACCTTCCAGCGAAAAACCAAATGAGTAGCCAAACCTCAGCAAGCTCACCTGGTCCTATCTAAAATGGGGCCTGCGGAAAGAGACAAACTAAGTCTGATGCCGACTGACCTACTCAGATTAAGAAGGGCAACACAGCTGTGTACCGAATGGTCCTTTAATTAGAGAATAGTAAAAAGGTAGGAGCTCTGCCAGAATTTTCATTCTCAGAAAAATTTTCTTATTATTTTGAGGAATCCTTGTGTGTGGTCGCAGCAGAAAAGGAGGTAGCCAGGTCTCAGCACTTCACTGAATTATTTCTAAACACACTGGGTGTCTGCTCTGCATACCAAGGGGTGGCCGAGTCTGCACCCCCAGACCCCACCTGGGGCTGGCAAAGGAGAGGCGTCATGCTCTGTCAGGGTATGAGAGTGGCAGGTAGGGCAGAAAGTGGTCTGAGTAAATGAAAACAGGAATGAAATAAAATTCTCTGCAGAGTGCCAGAATGGCTGGACCCTGAAGTTTTTGTTTGATGCCCTTCCCTAAATACTTTTAAGTATCACAGGTCTACCATTTGCCTGAATGTATGCAGTGACTGAGCACAATTATTTCAGATTTTCCAGTAGGCAAACTGAGGTACAGAAAGGGTGAACTCAAAGTTAGTGCCAATAACAAACATAAGACAAAGTGCCATAGTCTTTGAGCAGCAGTGAACTGACCAGTTCCTTTGCAGCTCACAGTGCTAACATAGTCGGGTAGATACGCAGATGCTGCTCTTAATTTGAACGGCTCAATTTTTCCTGATCTATACTTGATTTCCAAATGTATAAATCACAGAATCACAGAATCACAG